>NC_085844.1:48295440-48415440 GCF_035594765.1 Anolis carolinensis
ATTCCACGACAACTTATTCCACTGTCTAATATTTAGGTGGAATCTATTTTCCTGCAGTTTGAATCCACTGCTCTGAGTCCTAGGACCTCTTCACATGGAGCAAAATAGCCCCATTTTGCTGCTTTTAATCATGGCTTGGATGGGCCTGCCATACACCATCACACAATGCACAGCAGGCTCTGCCCTCATTCCTCCCAAAGTAATGGGGAAGCAGCAGAAGGTGCTTCCTCCATCACCATGAGAAGAAAGTATATATTGGGTGGCTCCAACAGAGCTACCTGCACTTTCCTCCTACTTTCTCTGTATGATGGGGGAAAGGATGGCGGGGCAATGTGTGTTGCTGTCCTTTTTTGCATCTGATGGGGACAGGAACAGGGTACCAATGCACCCTGTCCTGTCCCCATCATATGATGGGGGAAGGAGGGAGGGCCCGCGAGGTGCCATGTGTTGTGGTTCAGTCTGATGATGCAGGTGGATTTGGGTTTTCACAGTCTGAAACTGAAAATGTTGTGCAGTCTGAGCATCAGGCTCTGAGAATGCTGTAGGCAGGAAGCCAAGATGAGCTAGCCAGCCAAGATGAGATAACAGTGGCTTCAGATCATTGTGACCCTTCACAGCTCTCAGAATGGGAGGAGGGCAGGGAAAGTCAACAACAGCCAGGTGGTTCAGAAAGTGATAATGAGGAAGTCAAATTAGACAGAGTGGCAAGGTTGCGTCTGAGAACCAAACTCCCTAGACATTCGCTAAGGATTGCTGCCTTGGGAACCCAAGGCAGAGGAATGCCTTCATGTTTTGTAAGAATGGGTAAATAAGGGGAAATGTGGGGAACACATTTCAGATAAAGCAACTTTGCTTTCAGAGCAAGATCTCCTGCTTTGTTCCTGTTTCAAGTCTCAAGTCCTAGTTCAGGTTTTGCCTATGTCTCTTGGGAAAGTATTCTTGCCTTCATACTCCTGTTGTTTCATGTACTTTGGATTCTGTCTTGAAGATCATGTTCCTGTTTTAAGCCTTGCCATCTAAGGATTTACTTGATGTCTCCTGGGACATTGGATTCTATTTTGATTATTGCATTTTCTTATTGCATTTTTGCCTTACCTTTTGCTACCTTTTTATCAATAAACTGTTTATACCAAGCCTGTCTCCGTGGTGTTTGTTTGAGAGCAAGGTGGACCTCCACTGGGGTGCAATGCTGTGCACCTTCTCCTTCTCCAGCGACTGCTGTGTGAAGAAGTCCTAAGTCTATAGACCAACACAAAGCTATTCTATTTTCAATATTGCATACTTTCAAATATTTAAAGATACCTGTCATGAACCTTCTTAACCTTTTCTGGGTTAATCATAATCCAGGTTTTTAAGCCAGCCCTTAAAACAACAAGATCATTTTGGTTTTCCTTCTCTGAACCTGTTCAAACTTCTCAGTATCTTTCTTGAACGTTGGGGCCCAGAGCAGAACACAAAGGAGGTCTGACCAGAGGTAGCTTAACTGACCTTAAATAACCAGAAGTTTCATAACAGAATAAAATTACACTTGAAAATGTCTTCTTCTGTCCCTTTTCAAGAATGCAGACATTCGGAAGCTGTGTGGAAAATATTAGTTGGGCTAGCAATGCAAATTAGAATGAGAATACCTACAAATGTTCTTTCCAAGATTTACAGGAATCTCACAAACTCGTTCTTTGACTGACTATTGTTCTTGTCTTCATAAATATTTTTGGCATCAGTGTACAGCTTGAGATACAATTGCCAAATGACTAAACCTAAACCAGTTGTGACATCTACATTTTTTTCTATGGCTTTCTGAAGGCAAGCTTTCTCTGAGTCATCAAGATGAGGATTAGGCTCATAATAAGTACAGTTCAGTTGCAGCACCACACATTTTCATTTAAATTTTTGATATCTCCTTTTCTGATTCCCATATGATTTGATCTGCTGATGGCTTTGGGTCACAGAATAGTAATATAATAGCATGAAGTTTGTTCATACACCAAATATTGTTTGGCAGTGAAACATATTAAATTAAGACTTTCATTGAAAAGCAAAAACAAAGCGAACTGTATTTTCTTTTCCACATACAATTTTAAAGAATTTCACATACTTTCTCCTAAGATAAAATCCACTTGATTTAATCAAACAATTGATTTGATTATAATTATAATTATATTTTATAATTCCTATTATTGTTTTTCATATGCAGTTGCCATGTAAAACCTTTGGCAAGAAAGAGTAAGGGATCAGATATTGATGGTGCTTTATGATAAAAATGATACATTCCTTTAAGGGACCTTGTGTATTTCCACAGAAAATTTTCTCCTGTCCAAAAACAATTCTAATACATGTAACAGAGTACGTCAATGTAACATAAAACCACTAATCATTAAAACATTTTAAAAACAGCAAAATAAAATAAAAATCCTTACAACTTTTTTCAGATGAGACAGATTAAAAGAGCTGATTTCATTTATCTATATCTAGTGTCCCCTCTCAGCATTTCCTAGGCGGTCCAGCACAACTCTGTGGTATTTTGGGGCCAGATGACACAGTTCAGACACACACTGATTTGGAGATCAGTCCAAAATTCAGAAACATATTGCCTATGTTGTACTGTACACATTAAATGCCTTCCCTAAAAGGATGCAGCCTGAATCTACATATATAAGAATAAGACACATTGAACTTTGTTGCATTCACTTCTGAATAGACAGAGCTAAACTTGAATTGCAAGCACACAAATGAACGTAGTGAAAAGTTAGGGTGTCACCTGCTGGTCTTGCCTCTTCAATCATATGTTGAAAACAATCCATTTTTGTGAGTATACAGATCATACATAGGTCTTTGTGAAAATCCATGGTTACCAATAATCCTACCTCAATGTATTTACTCCCTGTTGTTGTGTAGCTTCAAATCATCTCCAACCTACGACAACTCTACCTAAGGCAGTGGTTCTCAACCTGTGGGTTCCTAGGTGTTTTGGCCTACAACTCCTAGAAATTCCAGCCAGTTTACCAACTGTTAGGATTTCTGGAAGTTGAAGGCCAAAAACATCTGGGGATCCACAGGTTGAAAACCACTGACTTAAGGGTTTTCCTGGCACAATTTGTTCAAAAGTTAGCTATTGCCTTCCCTTGAGGTTGAAAGAGTGTGGTTTCTCCAAGGTCACCCCATCCAATATTCAAACCATTATAGCACACTGGCCACATTTACTTCCTCAATTTCTGAGGAAAGGATTATTGTGAGGAATAATTCTGAGGAAAGGACATGAAAAATACACTCCATGTCACATGGAAATAAATTTCTTTTTGGAAAATTGATATCACAATGTTATTCTGAAGAAAAAGATCCTTCTTGTCAGCCAATTGCTTAAAATAATGCCTATATATTTAAATATGTGAATCAGGATCTGAGGTGTTAGAAATAACACATTACTCATTGCCTTACCAAGTCTCACCTCTTTTTGTAAACTTGGCTACTACTCCTTTCTCCAAGTATTCCATTTTAAAAAATTGTTACTTAATTTTTTCTCAGAAACAGGTGAACATTGCAAGTGAAATATAACCCAATAATAGATATTGTAGATTTTGCTATAACAGTTGCTTCATGCATCTCTTATAAATCAATATATATTTATCATATATTTATCATTATCTGTGTTGCAGTATCCTACAACTAAACAGCACTGTCCCATCCATTGCAGCAATCAATAAAAGGAACTCAGTTTGATTGAAATGCATCTGTCCAGTCCACAACAATTCACAGCATGTGATTTCCTCCCGCCCCAAGGCATATTTTACTCCCCATGGCAACTTTGATGCTATGTAAACTGATTGCCAGTATTTGCCAATAGAGGTTGTGCTGCTCTTAACTTGAATGAAACCATGATAAACCCAATAATCTTAAAATACTATTAATAAAATACAGAATCAACAACATTCTTTAAAATGCAGTACTATGGTTCAACTAAAATGACCTGTGGTCTGTCATAGACATTGAACAGTGTGGAAGTAAAGCTTGACATTAGGATAGTCAACTATTCTGTTCTGCAGAATTTCATAGCCTGTAAATGTTTTCTTAAGACACAAGGGCATTAAAATTTCCACCAGAGCTTCTTTGGTTACTATTAGCACTAAGCTTGCTATATCTGTTTGTTAATGTGTGTTGCAGTAATAACAGGCACAAGTGGCTGATTCATGCCCCTTCTGCACTTCCATATAATCCAGATCATCAAATCAGATCTACATTATCTGCTTTGAACTGGATTATATGAGTCCACACTGCTATATAATCCAGTTCAAAGCAGATAATCTGGATTTTATATGGCAGTGTAGAATCGTAATGAAACAATGGCATCCTCACAGAGTGACAGTTTGCCTCACAGCCTTCAGTTGTATGCAGTCACACCATCACCAGTGAGACACAATGGCAGTAGAATTCAAATACAAACATTTTTTTAAGTTAAATTCAAAGACAGTCTGGATCAATATGCAAAGGAATCTTGTAGCATTTTTCGATGAAGACAACAATGGGTAGTTCTACATAGGCACAATATCCAGAGGCCAATCCCATATGTCAAAATCTGAGTTGACCCCATGGTGCTTTTTACTGCCAGCTCCCAGGTCGCTGAAGAGGTAGGAAGGAATTCTGACCTTTACTTTGCTTTTCTAATTCTTGTCATAGAAGTGACACTGGCCATCGCTCATTACCTTGAGTGACATTGCCTGAGCAACATGGGAGAGGGGAATGAAGGAACTGCACCCTCCTTTCTCCCATCTTTTTTCTGATTGCCTGGTATTTCTGTCGAAGTCACTCAGGGAGACGAGGGATGGTCACCAGCTATTTCATGCATGATGAATGCCACTACAAGGATAACAGGAGAGGGATGATAAGGACTATCTTGTGTCTCCAGGATGCCTGAGCCTAGGCACATGGGTTTTCCATGTAAAGAGTTGCAGCTGGTCCTGTCTCAAAATTAGTCCAATTGCTTACATGTGTCTGAAGCTTCAGATTCTTAAGGGATTCTCAACTTTTGTTAACACTGTTCAAAGCTGTGTTAAGTGGCCTTGGTCTGTGTTAATATAAATCAACTTCTAGTGGCTATGTAGATGTTCTTTTAGTCTACAAAAGTATATGCTACTAATTTATTTCTCTCCATCTCAAAGGTGCTACAACTCTATTTGCATACATAATCATAATGGTCTTGACAAGTGATATATCTATAGCAATCATATTCCATAGCTGCCTTGGATCATGTGCAAGCAGAAAGGTAAGGCATTTAATCAGTTAATATTTATTAGAGTGGCAGAAATAGTGTAAGATTGTTTTTGCCTTGATTGCAATAGCTTGTCCCTTAGGGCCCTTTCACACAGCCCTATATCCCAGAGTATCAAGGTAGAAAATCCCACATTATCTGAGTGTGGATTCGGATAACCCAGTTCAAAGCTAATATTGTGGGATTTTCTGCCTTGATATTCTGGGATATAGGGCTGTGTGGAAGGGCCCTTAGTGTCACCGGGAGCTTTCGAGAATCAGTTTTTTGCTTTGTTTGTCTTAGTGTGGATTTTTCTCCCAAAGAAGAGGCCAGTCTCAGATTTCTGGCACAAACTGAGCTTCTCACACAAGTCCTTAAACCAAACATATAGAATCTACAAACCCATAGAAGTCTCTCAACTATGATCAGTTCACTTATAAGAGGAACCAGGAATAGTCCCATAATAGTGTGAGATTAAGAGTTAAACGGGCCCCTGGTGGCACAGTGTGTTAAAGCGCTGAGCTGCTGATCTTGCGGACCACAAGGTCCCAGGTTCAAATTCCGGGAGCGGAATGAGCACCCACTGTTAGCCCCAGCTCCTGCCAACCTAGCAGTTCGAAAACATGCAAATGTGAGTAACTGCGCTCCATGCAGTCATGCCGGCCACATGACCTTGGAGATGTTTATGGACAATGCCGGCTCTTCGGCCTAGAAATGGAGATGAGTACCAACCCCCCAGAGTCAGTCACGACTGGACTTAAGGTCAAGGGAAACCTTTACCTTTTACGAGTTAAACATGTTTATACTAGCTCTCAATGATGAATTATTCCACTGATTATAGCTATCTTATAATAATATAAAACGTTTCTTTCACAGTCATATTCTCTAAAACCCAACAGATGAATCTGTATGGGCTTTTTTGTATTTACCATATACTTGGTGCCCCTGGTGGCACAGTGGGTTAAATCACTTAGCTGCTGAACATGCTGACCAGTGGTTCAAATCTGGGGAGCAGGGTGAGCTCCTGCTGTTATCCCCAGCTTCTGCCAATCCTGCAGTTCAAAAAAATGCAAATGTGAGTAGATCAATAGGTACCGCTGTGGTGGAAAGGTAACGGCACTCCACACAGTCATGCTGGCCACATGACCTTGGAGGCATTTATGGACAATGCCAGCTCTTTGGCTTAGAAATGGAGATGAGCACCAACCCTCAGAGTTAGACATGAATGTCAGGGGAAAACCTTTACCTACCATACACAGCACTAGGCATAATTTTCCAGTGGACTTTAACTATAGCATTTTGGAATTATTATCTAGCAATAAATTTTCTCTATTAGATTCAATTCAGATAATTGTTCATTTCCATGTTACTCATGCATTTTTCCAATAAATGTTTCCTCTGAAAATAAGCCAGTAATGTCTTAGTCACCAGAATTTTTTTTCCTGTGGTTTGTAATCACATGGCTCAAATTAGAACACCAATGGTGCAAAGCATTTATTAACATCTTTTTAAAACTTTGGTTCCAATTTTAGATTTTTTTTAATTAGAAGTACAGTACCATTAAACCTAATATACAGTGTATCATAGATTCCTTCTCTAAAGGAAATGCTATTATATGAATTGATTCCCTGGGATGTTCCTTTGCATAGGATAGGAAACCCAATGCAATGAGCCATGAAATATTAACATTACATTTATACAATAGTAAGCACTATGTTTGTGCGCTTGTTTTCTAAAATGGTATTCATCTGATTTGGTGTTTTTGTTTGCCATGACCTTTTTTCCCGTCTGTAACAAATCATGCGATTGCTGAAACCAGCTGGTTTCACTTTTATTCGGCAACTGTGTGGTGCGCAGAAGAACCATGCTGTCTGAGCCAATCACGATTTCCCAGTTTTGTCCTGGCCGTGTATTAAAGAGGTTGCTTCTTTCAGTGCTCTGATTTGCTGCTGTTCATGGGTTGTATCTCTCTCATTTTGATTGCTTTTTGCCTTGCTCCAATACTTTTCCTTAATATTAGTCCTCCCCCCGCCCCTATTTTGCTAGGGAATTGAGGAGAGTGGACATGCATTGGGTGGGGGGCTTCTTTAAAAAGGATTTTTGGGATGCTTATTTAAGTCTTAACTTTGTGGTAGGGTGGTAAAGGGAAGGGAGGGGCCAGGGTTAGGGTTAGGATTGGCCTGATTCCCTTGAGTCCCCATGGGAGAATTTCTTTCAATATCTTTTATTTATTTATTATTTATTTACAACATTTATATCCCGCCCTTCTCAACCGAAGGGACTCAGGGTGGCTTACACAATTGGCAACAGTTTGATGACAACACATAGTTAAAAATCATAACAATATATAAAATCCATTAAAAACAATACAATATAAAAATAAAATACATATGGTTAAATCCGTTCATCCACAATCCTCATGCTTTAGCCATAAAACAGTCCAGGTCGTCTTTGTCGTTTATTCGTTAAAGGCCTGAGCACATAGCCATGTTTTTAGGGCTCTTCTGAAACTCAAAAGGGTTGGGGCTTGCCGTATATCTCTGGGGAAGGTTTTCCACAGCCGGGGAGCCACCACCGAAAAGGCCTGTCCCTCGTTCCTGCCAGCTGTGCTTGCGAGGCAGGCAGGACCGAGAGCAGGGCCTCACCAGATGACCTTAGGGATCTTCTTGGCTCATTTTCCATCCCTTCCCAGTTCTGTCTATCTATCTATCTATCTATCTATCTATCTATCTATCTATCTATCTATCAGCTATCTATCTTGCTGCTTTTACTCTGCCCTTCACCTTCCCTCTCCCACAAAAATATATTTTAAAATTACAAAAAGGCCCTTCTCCTTCACCTCTTTGACTCTTTCATTTCTTTCCCTCCCCTGCCCTACTTGTTCAGGCTTGTGTACCCCTGCTTCCCCAGTTCATTTGGCTTGTGTGCATGTGTGAGTGTACCCTTGGGTGGCTTCTACCTGCCCTACTGCACCAGTCTAGCAGTAACAGACCTCCCCACCCCAAACACAAAAAAACCAAAAATAAATAAATAAATAAATAAATAGACAAAGCCCTTGGAAGTTGTTTGTAATGTTCACATCTTTGACTCACTCACACACTCTCTCTCTGCCCTGCTGCTACTTCTCCCTGTGGAGACATTCAGGGGATAGGAGAAGTTTTGGGGTTTTTAAAAATACTTTTTATTTCATGAAACGTATTTCATAGTCACACCATGAATTTGTATAAAAGCAGAATTATACTGTAAATTTTATTTCTGATTTTGTCTTTAGTTAGGAATTTAGTTACTTTGCCCCAGCTGCCACATATAGGGTTGACATTTTCAATCTTGATCCCAGATCCCTTGGGGCCCTTCCAAACTGGGCCTAAAATGTGGGGCCTGCCAGACTTTTACCAGAGGTGTCCAAATGATGCCTTAGGTGAAAGAGGATTAATTTGGGATAAAGCAGGAAAACCCTGCTTTGTCCCAAATTAAATTGATACCCCATTAGATCCAGGCCTTCCTGAAAGGCCCAGGTCTAATGGGCTATGGGTCCTGTGAGGACAGACTCCTGGGACTGCTTCCACAGTCTGAGGAGTCTGTCCCCACTGCCCAATTTGCTTCTTCAGGCTTCATGAGCCTGGAGAAGTGAAGAGGACACCCCCCTTCCTAACCCTTCCCGACATAGCCTTAAATTTTTTTAAAAAATCCTTACTGGGTCGCCATGAGGCTGCCCTCTTGGCATGTAAAAATGATGTGCCAGGAGGCGGGGATCGTTCCTCCCCCTCCCCCCATGTCCTAGCATGTCATTTTTATGTTCCAGGAGGCCTGCTGGAGTAGCTTCATGGCAACCTGGTAAGGATTTTTTAAAAAGATTTTAAGGTTTTTGTGGGGGCTTGTGGGGGCCCCATTCCAGTATGGTCATTACCACAAAGGAATGGGGACAACCCCTGGGAAAGCCCAGTTCGTTTGGGCGTCTATAGGGACTTAAACCCGCTTTGCAGTTGGTTCCTTTAACTCCCTCTGAAGCGGGTTTAGGCCCTGTGTGGAAGTGCCCTAGGTCAGTTGCTGCCAACTCACATACCATCAATATAAATCAGACATCCCCCCAGTATAAATCATTTTTTTATTTTCTATTTCTATTCTTCCAATCTAGGCATTTCCTTTTGGAACTCCTTACATTTTTGTTTTTGTTTTCACACTTTAAATAATTTGTTGTCATCACTAAATGTGACCCATTTAATATACTTCTTTGACTGTGAAGGTTTTTTATCCCTCAAACTTTTGCATGTTTTACATTTTCTTTTGAGTGTTTTTTCAAAGAATCATAGAGCTGGAAGAGACCCCAAGGGCCATCCACTCCAGCCCTCTGCTGTGCCCAAATACACATTCAAAGCATCCCTAACTTGTGGTCATTAAACCTCTTCTTTAAATCCTCCAGAGAAGGAAATTCTGTCATGCTCCGAGGCAACATATTTCACTGTCAAACAGTTCTTACCATCAGGAAGTTATTAATATTCAGGTGTAATCTATTTCCTGCAGTTTTAATCCATTGCTCCGTGTCTTGGGGTGCGTCTACTGCAGTTTCACAACACTTTAACTGCTTTGGCTCAATGTCCTGGAATCATGGGATTTTAAGTTTTATGACGCAACATCACTCTTTGACAGAGAAAACTAAAGAATGAATAAAACTGCAATTCCCACAATTCCTTAGCATTGAGGTATGGCAGTTAAAGTGATGTCAAACTGCATTAATTGAACACTGTAGATGCAGTCTCTAGAGTAGCAGAAAACCTTATCTGCAAATCTCAATCTTCTAACCTAGAGCTTTTGCTATAAAATACCATAGTGGAGGGAGCATCTGTGTTAGGATAATTTAGAAGCACACTTTCAATTACTCAACGATGTTTTGCTTTTTAAAATCCTTTGCTTCATATAGTAATTTCTCTTATTTATTTATTTTCACAATTTTGTAATATTTCATTCATTATTTCAACTTCATTTTTATGGTAGTCCAATTGTTACCTGGTTCATTTGATGACAGAAGCTGCATTTTAATAAAAGGTATGATTTTTAATTGTTTTTGTAAAATGTACACTAATGTAGGTAAAATCAAAAACAGCTTGCCTCTGCCAGCGTTCAGCACCCCTCACTTTAGAAACAATTTTAGTGTTCCTGATTTGAAACATCATTGAAGGATCATTTCCAATTTAGATTCTAGTTGTCTCTCAAGTTTAAACCAGGGGTTCCCAAACTAAGGCCCATTGGCCGGATGTGGCTGTCCAAGGTCATTTACCTGGTACCCACCCTAAACTTTAGACTTAAGGTTACCCTAAGTTTGAAACGACTTGAAGGCACACAGCATAATTAACATTAGCCCAAGAAAAGCTCACACTTCCCATTGAAAATACTGGCAAGTTGATGTTGGTTAAAATTGTTATTCATTTTAAACGTTATATTGTTCATTCATTTTTTTTTTGCACTACAAATAAAATGTGTGCAGTGTGCATAGGAATTTTTTTTTCAAACTTTAGTCTGGCTCCACAGGAGTCTGTGAGACCATGAACCAGCCCTTGACTTCAAAAGTTTGTTGATCCATGGTTGAGGACAAACCACCAAAGTTCAAATATTAAAGTAATAGCATTAAATAGAGTGTCATTAAAAAACTGAAGGCTGTTAGTTATATATGCAGAAGAGGAGAAAATACAAGCATAGAAGTCTTAAGGCTTGTCAGGCCTGCAATAGTGGGAAATTTCCCATTATGACTCAGCTAAGGCACTGTCATGGATCATAAGGAATGAAGCACTATTTTCATTACTGCAAGTTCTTGTATACATAAAACCCCATAGTATAGCCAGAAGTGCCTGTAAATATTCCAGAGTTCTATACTTAATGAACATTTAATATTAACACTCTGAAAAGGTCAAGTTTTGATCTAGTGAGTGTGAAAACAGGTCTGAAAGCATATGTATATGACTCATTTAAAATCTGGTGGACAAACAGATGGTATAACTTTGGAATATCTACACCCTTCACATTTCTTGAACATCTTCATAATTATCACAAGCAGAATATGTTTTGTATAAGACATGCAGATGGTAGAATGGATATTACTTACGACAAGATTTTACAATTTTCCCATCTGTGTTCTTTATATCTGTTTATAACTATAATGGTTGTTGCAAACACAGGAATTTATACAAGCTGAACAATAAGAGGCCATTCTGTTCTATTTGTACAAACTATAGAGTTCATTTTTTCTTGGGGAAAAATTTTGATTTCAGGAAAAAATATTCCCAAGTTTATTAGAAACCTGCTTTTATGGTAATAGCTGCTTCATTATCCATTAGAGGTGCATGTGATCAAGCCCTAAAAATGTTTCCCATCTCTTAAGGATAAACTACTATAATCAAGACACTAAAAATGGTCAGAACTTGGAAAACAACTCATAATAGTTCATTTTTTTTATTCTTTTAACTTTCCAATTTTTTGAAAATGTCCCAAAGAATTATTTTTTTCAGTATCTGAGTGCTGCAATCCGATTTCCTATGAAACAGAACACACTCCCATCCATGTTGCCATCCCGACAAAACTCACATTTTCAAAGAAAATGTATTTTTGCTTACTGTATATACTCATGAAGAGCCCCTGGTGGCACAATGGATTAAACCACTGAGCTACTGAACTTTCTGTCCGAAAGGTTGGTGGTTCGAATCTGGGAGCAGGGTGAGATCCTGCTGTTAGCCCCATCTCCTGGCAACCTAGCAGTTCGAAAACATGCAAATGTGAATAGATCAATAGGTACTGCTCTGGCGGGAAAGTAGCGGTGCTCCAAGCAGTCATGCCAGCCACATGACCTTGGAGATGTCTATGGACTCTTCGGCTTAGAAATGGAGATGAGCACCACTCACCAGAATCAGACACAACTAAACTTTTACCTTTACCTATATACTCATGTATGGGTTGACCTCATGTATAAGTCGAGGATAGGTTTTGGAGTCAAAATTATGGATTTTGATATGACCTTTGGATAAGTCCACAGTTATTCTACCCCCTCAGGAGGTTGGCTACCCTTGGCTGTTACCACCATTTCCTTGCCCAGGCATTAAAAAAGGCTAGAAGCAGTGTCATGGCACAGAGTAGAGTGAATCGGTGCTTCTTTTAGGTTCTCCTGGGACCAGACCCGTAGCCAGGATTTTGATTCGGGAGGGGCTGGGATTTTGCTTCGGGGGGCTGAATCTGGGTGAGGGAGGATCTACCCTAGCAAACCTTTTGTATCCTTATCCCAATACCCCCATGCAAATGGGATATATTCAGCATGGTGATCAGATCATGATATGAATAAACATAACAGTTTAAATAATAAATGTAAGGCCTTCTCGCAGACCATCCTGAGAATTTCGGGGGGGGGGGGGCTGAAGCCCCTCAAGCCCCCCCCCCCCCGCTACATGCCTGCCTGGGACAGGCTAATCTCTTGTCTTTCATCACTCTACTCAGAGAAGGGGGTGATTCTTTTAATAAGAGATAAAGTGTAATACTCACATTGACCCATATAGAATCTGGCCCAGCTTTGTTGAGTTGATTTTTTGATTAAACGTTTTAGACATACAAGAGTATATCAGGTTGATTTGTATATGTCCACCCAATATTCACACCCTACATAGTTTCAGTTCTTTTTCCATAATTTTTTCTTTTTTCTTTCCTTTGTAATCAATTTTTTTAAAATCTGGGGTGGTGTGAGAGACAGAATAGATGATGAGATCACAAAGCACTGCAAGAGCCAGCCTTTGAGCCAAGTGATAGGCTTCTTCCGCTATTTAGTTGCCTATGTGATTATGCAAGTAATTAGAAGTCACAGTTACACCACACAAAAGGAATGACTTTTGAAGCACAAGCGAATATTGCAATCCCATGGTCAATAGGAAGATAGATTGATTTACAATCAGCAGTTCTTTGTAACATTTGCCAGATTGCAGATGTTTAACCGAAAATATCAAGGGCAGAAGGAGCACTCTGTTCCTGCCTTCCTGTTTCCATGATTTTAGGCAGAAGTTAATATGCATCCTGTCCAAATATGACTTGGTTTATGACTGTACCCAGCCGACTTGAATATAGTTGTACAAGTACATCATCTATTCAGAACATGTGGAGACAGTATGTGTTCCCACTTCCTTCTCTCATACTTGTCCATTGAAGATTTATTTGATTATGGGCTTGGTTTCAACAAAGCTCTCAAACTTTGTTTCAAACAATGTATAAAGGCAGGTGTATTCTTTGGTGTATAAAGTTATGAAGGACCAAGCATGAGAGCTAAAAATATCCTGCTGTCCTTTCAAAACATGCTAGTTTTTGTCTCAGCAAAATATTCCAACAACCATTAAAAAGCATTTGTTATGTCCTCTGAGCCATGGCTTGTACAAAGAAAAACTACATGCAAAGCAACCTGCAAACGGCAAATAAATCTGTGTACTATGGACTCAAAAAAGTTTTGAATATGAACAAACAAAAGAGGGAGGGAGGAGAAACTGCTGCTTATAATTAGTCATGAGGTTTCAAAGTTTGTGGAAACTTTTTTTTAATCCTTTGGTCTAGTTGGCACAATTTTTCTGAAGTTGGTCATCATGCTTCCCTTCCTCGGTATAACACCATACCCAGAAGCTCCCTTTCAAACATCTAACAAGTAAGACATTTCCTTTTACTTTTTTTTTAGGGGGGGGGGAGGGAGGATTGTCATTTTCCCCCCAAGATATGCCAAAGTAATATAAATATAGGAATGCAGAAGGTTACTGTAGTTGTTTTACAGTAGCTTCAAAGCACTGATCATTTGGGAATCATTTATATTTGAAGGTAATTAATTCACAATTAGTTTCACTTTTTAAAACATTTCATGTCTCATTAGTAAAGAGGATGAACATTGGGCCTGGTGATAGGAGTGTATTTCAAATATTGGTTAGCCTCAGTGTTTTCTAAGATAGGTCTAGAATTTTGTCCTCACCAGGAGTCCTATGTACTTCCATTGGTGTAGGAGGAAAGCATAAAGCATGACTGTTAATGTGGCATGGGCAACTCCTTGCATACAATTTTTAGAATCCTTAACCATTGGCCATGCTATCTGTCAGAATAATTGCAACGCGGCAGTAGTTGGATGAAATCAGTGGAACGCAGAACAAAGTGACACCCAGAGATGTTAGTAAAACTATATACAAAGTTTTACTGACTTCAGTAATAATCAAGACAAACAGGCTTGCAGACAATAGATGAACACAGGACTTGACTCTCACTCTAGGCAGACAGAACTCGGCTCACACCTGAACTGATGCAATCAGCAATGCACACACTTGTGTCTGGACACTCCCTAGTTCCAGCCACACATCAAGGACATCACAGCTTCTCAGCAATTAACTCTTTCCAGAGTATAGTACACTCTGGATGACGCAATCAGTATGCAATACAGGCAAGACACAAATTGCATTTAAACACTACCAATACACAAATCCCACAATAACACTATCTGGGGGTAACTGAATGACCAGTCACACAACATCTGAAGTGTTTCACCAAACTACAAATCCCAGGATTTTGTAAGATTCTCCATGTTGCAGTGGCATTCAATTGTTAATAACAATGTAGTATAGATATAGGCATTCTTGTTCTACCATAGCAGCGAGCAACTACCTTAGGTCCAGTAAAAGCATCAGTATGGGTGAGATCTTGTCCTTCCCCATTGGCTCAGGCAAAAGTCAAATGCTGCAGTCTCTGCTGAACTGTTATTCCTCTTTAGTGAGTTTGGCCATCTTGACCACATTCGGATGTTGCTTGTCCACATTTTTCTGGATATGAATCTGTGAAACTTTAAAGGTATGGCTAGGAAAGGGCTGCTTCTCCCCAGTCTTTTATGAAGGATATAGGACAGTGGTTCTCAACCTGTTGGTCCCCAGATGTTTTGGCCTTCAATTCCCAGAAATCTTAACAGCTGGTAAACCAGCTAGAATTTCTGAGAGTTGTAGGCCAAAACACCTGGGGACCCATAGGTTGAGAACCATTGGTATAGGATAAGGTCCTTCTTTTTGTGTCTCTTAATGTGATGATGAATTAAGGCAAGTGCGTAAGTTTCCAGTCTGGATCCAGGCTGTGAATCCTATGATTTGCCACTTTGAGGCTTTTTGTCTATTTAATCAAACAAAAGATGGCCACTGTTTACACAAATGATTTCTGGAGTGCCCTTTAATCTGAATTCCTTTTACTGAGGGTTCAAGTGATTGTAGTTTCATTAGGTCCCTCAGATTGCAGTCCAGAGAGCTACATACTGCCGTTCTGATGACACAGTCTGTGCTTCTTTTACCTATCAAATCTACCTATTAGATTTCAATTGAATATATCTATATATCTATCTTGGAAGCTTTGGAATGTTAGTTTGATGTTGTTTTGCAGTCATGTATTTGGGCAGTCCCCAAGTTATGAACAAGATATCATCATCATCATCATCATCATCATCATCATCATCATCATCATCATCATCATCATGTGGCCGGGCTGTGGCGTAGCTAGTTAGTAGCCAGCAGCAATAAATCACCACTGGTTCGAAGCCCAAATCGAAAGCTCCTGACCATTAATAGCCTAGCTTGCTGCCAACCTAAGCAGCTCAAAAACAGATGTGTCTGTAAGTAGAGAATTCTAGGTATTGCTTAATGCAGGGAGGCTAATTTAATTTAATTTAATTTAATTTATGACACCACAAAGCTTCTGGCAGCATGCAAAGAAAATGAGGAAGTACTCTGTGTCACAGTGGATGATGAAGCGGCAGCTCCCCCTGTGGCCAAAACCGAGCCTACCCTCATGAAGCCAAAAGCTGGAAAAATGTTAAATAGCCTCTTTTGTCTGTTTGTATATGTGGTGTGTCTGATAATGGCATTGAATGTTTGCCATGTATATGTGCATTGTAATCCACCCTGAATCCCCTTCGGGGTGAGAAGGGCAGAATATAAATACTGTAAATAAAATAAATACATAAATAAATAATCATCACCATCTTTATTTATATCCTGCCTTTCTTCCCATGGAGACTCAAGGCGGTTAACATTCATCCACACTAATTTAAAAGGAGCAATACAGAAGTTAAAAATTAAATAATAATAGTGTGGTAAAAACATAATTAAAATACAGAAAATATATTAAATGGCCTTTAAAACTCATATCCCCCCAATCCTACACACCCTTCCCAGAGCCTCCCCTCACTCTTTTGTAGGTTTGTTCTTAAGTTGAGCTTGTAAGTTGGAACAGATACATTTTTAAGTTCAACTCCAGCCAACTGTATATTAGTTTTGGATAGCATAGGAAAGGGTTGACACCCCTGTGGTGCTTGTTTTCTGTCTCTGCCCCTTTATTGAAGATTTCACTTCACTGTACACAAAGCAGGAAGGGTAGGCACAGCTAAAAAAAGTGACTATTTTGTATTGAAACTCCAAAGTATAGCTCAACCATGCCATCTGAGGGATTCTGGAAGTCATAGTCCAAACAACTCATTTTTCAAAGGACCAAGAGAGCAATGGGCAACAGATGCTATGGCTGCCTCAAGCTTTCTAGGTTTGCTCAGTGAAAGTCCTGCCAAACAGTAGCTTGTCATCACAGAAGTCCTTTTAAAGCTAATCCGCTTTCAGAAAGCTGCACTCTTTGTTGTGATGGCAAGATGTGCAAAAGTTGCTCAACAAGAAGGACGTTATCTTTGCTTTCAAGCTTGTTCCCACATTACATGTGGCTCAAGAAAAAAAAATACTCAGCTCTTGCTTTCTTTGGAGATCAATTTAGTTAAATGACATTAAATCATTTTTAAAACCTAGACAATATCCACAGAAGTCTGTCTCCCTCCCCTCCATAATTGTATAATCCTTTTGGATTATCCTTCTTGTTTCATCTCCCCTTGGGTCCCTAATACTGTATATTCTGAAGGCTTTTGGAAAGTCCTGAACTATTGTTTATTGAAAAGTACTCTAATTACACCAGGAGACTATTTTAAGGACTATAATGTTGCATATACAAAATAATTAGATTTTTTTTAAAACTGAAAGTTAATCTCCTCTGAATAGCAGTCAGCCAATGCAACATCATACTGCATTTGAATTTGGGCACAGCTATGAATGGAACTTTGTGTATTATCACCAGGATTTTCACAATTAAATGATGATCAAGACCTCTCAGACTGACTGGTTCCTCCAGTTTCTTACACTTTCTCTCAATCAAGTCCTGTCATGTTGTATTTGAAGGGAATTCAGAATGGATGGTTATGGTTTTTGCAAGCCTTTCAAGAGGGACATTGATTTACTACGTTTGCAGAGATGTGAAATGTGTGATACTCCAGATGTTTTAGGGTTGTGATTCCCATCATTCTTTCTGTTGGCTGTTCAGGCAAAGATGAATGGAGAACTGTTCCACTACATCTAGAGAGTCACATCTTCCACATCCATGCTGGAGATAACAGTCCTTTTTGGACGTTCTCACACACATCCTTGAAAACATACACTGGGATTTCTGAAGAGAATGAATGACTGCACCTTAATAAGTTGAGATGTTCTGTAACCTTTCCACTTGTTTGTAATAAGGAATGGTATTCTTACTTTGTTTGATTTTCGTTTTTTATTCTCCATTATGGAAATAATTTCTACTTTGGTTCAAGTTTATGGGTAGAATTTGGAGCATATTGTAAAAACTATGCCTATATATGGAGCCCCTGATGGTGCAGTGGATTAAACCACTGAGCTGCTGAACTTGCTGACCAAAAGGTCAGTGGTTCAAATCCGCGGAACAGGGTGAGCTCCCATTGTTAGCCCCAGCTTCTGCCAACCTAGCAGTTCTAAAATATGTAAATGTGAGTAAATAAATAGGCACCGCTCCAGAGGGAAGGTAATGGCGCTCCAGGCAGTCATGCCGGCTACATGACCTTGGAGATATCTACGGACAACACCAACTCTTTGGCTTAGAAATTGAGATGAGCACCAACCCCCAGTCGGACAGGACTAGACTTAATATCAGGGGAAAACTTTTCCCTTTACTTTACCTATGCCTATATATGTTGTGCTTTTAGTCAAACAATAAAAAACAGCTTGGTAGGACTGAAGATTCCTTTTTTGCTTTGATATTTGCTTAGCAAATTACATACAAAATGTCTGGTACCATCATCTTCCCATACTATTCAAATCTGATTCGCCATCTCAAGCAAAAAAAAACCCAAACATTTCAAGTAGCTCTTTTAGCCAAACCAGTAATATTTTTTGCAATCTGACTAAACATCATGGGATATTTTTCATAGGCAAGTAGCTATTTCTTCTTTCCATGGACCCATCTATGAAAGTACAAAACTTCACAAATGTTGATGCTAACTTGATTAGGATACATAGAAATTGCTGTTGCCATTCCTGCATTCATAGCTGGATTCTTTCCAACTGTCATGATCACAGGAATGCTTATATCTGCTGTGTCATTTCTCTTGAATATACCTTACATTTTTTCTTTTCATTGATCTGTCTGATCCCACACACATGAGAATCAGTGATAGCCTCCCTGTATTAATATTGGTTAATACTGTCAGCGAGAATATGATAGTTTTGTTTTATTTCATTTATTAAAGTATATGTTTATTGCCCGCCCAGTCCCAATAGACCTTTGAGGTGACGCACAGCCTAGAATGGTAAAGTTGGGAATTTGTACCCCAAAGGTACTCTAATACAGTTGTTATCTCATCTGAGAAGAAGATCCTGCTTTGTGAATGAATAAAATTGTGGACCTGGATGGTACAAAAAGAGGGAATTATTGGGAGATTTTTTTCATTATAATACATTTGTTGCTGTTGTTTTGTGCTTGAAGTTGTTTTCGATTTATTATGTCTTAAGGCAATCCTATCGTAAGGCTTTTTTGGCAAGATTTTTTCAGAGGATATTTGTCTTTTTCTTCCTCTGAGACTAAAAGGGTGTTACCCAGTTAATTTCCATGGCCAAGCATGCAGTCAGATCCTGGTTTTCAGAGTCCAGCATTCAAACCATCCCTATCTTTATTTCTATTCCACCTTTCTTCCCATAGGGACTCAAGGCAGCTAACAATAGCATGACACAACCTATGAAAATTTTAAAACAAGACAAATACAAGAATTAAAAAACAATTAAACTTTTGTGTCATGACTGCAAAGTTAGAATACAGTTAAAATAAAAAATACAGTAGAGTCTTGTTTATCCAACCTTCTCTTATCCAATGTTCTGCATTATCCAATGCAGTCTGCCTTTTAGTACTTAATGTTTTCAATACATGGTGATGTCTTGCTGATAAACTCATAAATACAGTGGTAATTACTACATATCATTATCATTTATTGAACTGCTTTTTCTGTCAATTTGTTGTAAAACATGATGTTTTGGTGCTTAATTTGTAAAATCATAACGTAATTTGATGTTTAATAGGCTTTTCCTTAATCCCTCCTTATTATCCAACATTTCACTTATCCAATGTTCTGCTGGCCCATTTATGTTGGATAAGCAAGACTCTACTGTACAATTAAAATTTCATTTGAAAGCTAAACATCTAAGCAACATCCCACCCTCACTAGTGCTCTCTATATGGAAACTAAGGGATTTCAACCATCTCATATGATGTTGCAAAGGTTATATTTACTTCTGTGCCTATTTTTAAATTTTTAAAGGACCTCCTTGGCACAAAAAGGGGTAGTCTGTATGACATCTGGTACATCTTATGAACTTGATCATTTAAAATGCTGAAAAACAAATAGCCAGCCCAAATACATCAATGTAAATAAAACTTTCATAGACTAAATAGTTTGTACTTCCCGAAAATAACTTTGAACAAACTCGGGAATTTTAACATGTGTTCTGAAGTTTATTCAGAATACAATTCATCACAAGACCAGCCCTTCAAAACTATTAATGCAGAAATTTTTTTGTTGAAAACTAGTCTCTTACAATTTCCATACAATAGCATAAAAATAGAAAACTACCCCAGGATCCAATATTTCACATATGAAAACTAGGAAACATCTGGCTAAGGCAACATCAGAGAATATTCAAGACGACAAAAGTTATTAATGAAAAAGAACAGGAAAGCTATGAAAGGCTCCTACAATTTGCTTATGCCAAGCCTACTTGGAAGGGCAAAATTTGACCTTCTATCTCTCCTTAGTTAACTGAGTGCAAACTACTTTTGTACTTTGAGCTCAATTTGTAGCTATTAAAGCAATCTGAGGACAATGGGAAGAAAACCTGGGACATTTTAAAAGCAGCTGCAAGATTGGGAACAATGGAAAGGTATGCATTTTCTATCAGACATGAAGGCAAGTACACAGAATAAAAAAGGGATAATATGGCCTGTAGGATGCATGAGGCATCCCCCTGTCCCATAGTCCCTCTTTTTGTTATAGTAATTTTTGCAATAATAATATTTTAGAAACCCTTTGGTTAAAAAAGAACTGCCCCATTAAATGCTCAGTGATGGGCAATTGCTCAGTTGGGATTTCTAGTTTGGTGAGACTGCTTGGCCGAGAATGCCAAATGTTCAAATAAAATCATAGAATCCTAGAGTTGGAAGAGACCTCATGGGCCATCCAGTCCAACCCCCTGCCAAGAAGCAGGAAAATCATATTCAAAGCACCCCAGACAGATGGCCATCTAGCCTCTGCTTAAAAGTTTAAAAGCCTCCAAAGAAGAAGCCTCCACTTACAGGCAGGTAAGCTAATATCAGGAATTTCTTATTCCTGGTTGTATGGGACTCTCACTCAGAGGCCTTTCACAAGATCCTAGAGTTCTGGGATAAAATAATGCAATCAGAAACTAAAATTATAACAAGAATATACGAACAATTGTTAGAGTAGTCAACAGAGACAGAATTAGTAAAAGAGTGTATGGTTAAATGGGCAGAGAATATAGGGAAGCCAATAAGAATTGAAGAATGGGAAAAAGCTTGGAATTATAGATTAAAACTTACTTACGCGGCTGACCTTAAGGAAAACTGGATTAAAATATTTTATAGATGGTATCTGATCCCACAAAAATTATCAAAGTATTATAAAAAGATATCAAATAAATGCTGGAAATGTGGAGAGCAGGAGGGCACCTTCTTCCACTGTTGGTGGACGTGTGCGAAAGCCAAGGCGTTTTGGAAAGATATTCACCAAAGGATACAAAAGATGTTACAAATTAAAATTAACTTGGATCCCAAATACTTTCTCTTAGGAATGTAGGATATAGAAAAAGATAGAAATAAGGAAATATTGTTTAACTATTTGGTAACGGCTGCAAGGATGACTTATGCTAAATGTTGGAGAGAGAAAAATAGACCGGATATAGAACCCTGGATTAATACAATTTTAGATATCATGAATATGGATAGGCTTACATATTTGTTATCAAATATTCAAGGCAGACCAAGAAAACAAATGGATTGGGAACCAATTAAAAACTATTTAAAAACAAAAAACTTAAAATAATAGTTTGAAGACATAATAGTCAAGAGATAATTGCTAAATAAATGTGTCAGATTGAGTTAAAAGAAGAAGAGGTGACACCGAAGACTGACAAGACAGAAGATGAAAGTTCATTAAAAGAACATTGTATAAAACACCATACAATAGATACAATATATACAAAAGTCACTTTTTTGTATATACTTTATATCATCTTTTTATTGTACTTTTTTCTTTTCTTTTTCTTTTTTGTTTCTTTTTCTTCCTTTTCTTTTCATCTCACCGATTATGTATGTGTATGTGGTAACCTCCCCTAAAACATAACTACCCCCTCTGTTTATGTGTAACACAGTTTTGGTAAATGCATTCGATGAAAACTATTTTAAAAAAGATCCTAGGATGATGCCAGCAAAAACATAAATTTACGCTCATGGTAATGAACAACCTACAGCTCTGGATTTATGGAGCCCTTGCCACTTCTTTTGTAACCCTGAAGTCGGAGGGATTACATCCAATTCTCTGCACAATTTAGCTTGATCTGATGAGATGTGGAGGGGGAGTAATCCTATTCTTTGCCTTCCATGTTCTCTGTGGAATGAGGGATACTAACCACCTAACAAATCTTAGATCTCAGTCAGAAGTGAGGACAGATTTAAGCCTTTCCTGCCCTGCATATTGAGACGTCCCTGAAAGTACAGCTACTTGAGCAGTAGACATGATGTCAGTGAATTAGCTCTGGTTTTTATTCCAGACTTTAAAGGAGCTACCCAAGGTGCTGAATTTATTTAGATGCTAGACTCCAGAATGGTAGACTTTTCATGTGCAGACCAAAATCATGTGCAGATGGATCATGATCCTGTCATGGAAGCCATCAACCATTACATACCAATACAAAAACGGGTCAACAAATGTGTATTAATGTGTAGTTATTCTGTAAACTGCGGTATGCTTGTGTTTCATAGCATTCACTCTCTGCCTCCTAGGAATTTGTTTAAATTTTCTTTGCAATATGTTTTCCTGCAAACTTTTTGTTTTTGAGCCTCTGCTTAAAAATTGTTTTAACAACATGGTAAAGTTTCCAAGTAAAATGTGAACTCTAACATAGAACAACAAAAGAGAAGGAAATTAAATGAGTAAAAGATGTTTGTGTTTTGTAAGCTCTACTATGAAGATGAATAATGTTGAAATAATTTCGGTATGAGAACATGAACATGGCTTGCTGCACTGGACCAATATTTCATTTAATTCAGTGCTTGATCTCTGTATACACATTTATACTTGGTGAGTAGCTGCCATTATGTTTGAGGACCGGCCTCATCTAGGCAGAGAAATGTGATCATTCAGAAGGACCACAAAACCATGGACTGACCTTACATGAATGAGCACTTGGAAGTCTCATTGCAGCTGCTTTCCAGCCTGTGGCGCAGGCTGGAAAGCAGCTGCAATGAATCACTGCAATGAATCACTCTGACCAGGAGGTCATGAGTTCGAGGCCAGCTCGGAGCCTATGTTTGTCTGTCTTTGTTCTATGTTAAAAGGCATTGAATGTTTGCCTATATGTGTAATGTGATCCGCCCTGAGTCCCCTTCGGGGTGAGAAGGGCGGAATATAAATGCTGCAAATAAATAAATAAATAAATAAATAAATTTACTGCATCTGTATACCACATTTTTCTAAAGTGGAACAGGGAGTAGAAAACAACTAAAAATATTCACAACATCCTTTTTTTAAAAAAAGAATAAACAGTATAAAACATTTTAAAAGTGTACATAAGTTTAATAAAAACTAAATACCCCCATAAAAACTTTACGGCTTGCTTATCCACTGAAAGCCTGCTTAAATAGAAACATTTTTGCCCGCTGTTGTTGTTGTTGTTGTTGTTTTTTTCAAAAAAAACCCCCACACAATTATTTTTACTTGCTGATATTATCCTAGGACTATCAACCAGGATGAAGCACTTCTTTGTAATGCTGATTTGCCAGGAAGGACAAATCATAATAACTTAATTTTTGTACCCCACCTCCATTTCCCCAAAGGGACTCAGGGTGGCTTACATATGGCACAAAGTGCCTAAAACAACCTATAAAATAAACACACAGTGCAATACAAAATAAAACCAGTAGTATTAAAACAACAGAACAATTTCAACTCAGAACAGCACCTGATAACCTATAGTCTCAAGTATTGTAAAAACATGGCCAACTGTAAACAAGAAGAAGGGAAAGGGATAGTGCAAGCTGTAGCTAAGGAACAAGGGCATGGATGAAAGTGCTGTGCTGTATCATAATTGCAGACCATTGGACTAGACATTCTCAAAGGCTTATCTAAACATCCATGTTTTCAATTCCCCATAGAGGTTTGTGGAAACACAGCACTTTGGTGGCACAGAGAGGGTTAAGCCTAAGAAGGGCAGCTTGCTGCCCAGACCCTTTTTCCTTTGTCTCCTTGCCACCCAGACACTTTCCCCTTCACCCCCACACCACCCAGGCCCTTTCCACCGCACCCCCATGCTGCCCAGACCCTTTTCCTTTCAGCCCCATGATGCCCAGGCCCTTTTCCTGCACCCTGCATCTCCTGTTATTATTACAGCAAAGGCTGGGTGGCCATCTGCTGGGGGTGCTTTGACTGTGCTTTTCCTACATGGCAGAAGGGGGTGAACTGGATGCCTCCTGGTGTCTTCCACTGAAATACTGTTAAGTTTATGTTGGTTAAAATTGTTCTTCATTTTAAATATTGTATTGTTCTTTCTTTTTTCTGTGCTACAAATAAGATACGTGCAGTGTGTATAGGAATTTGTTCATGTTTTCATGTTTTTTTTAATTAATTCACACAAACACTCTCCACCGATCTCCACTGGTCTGGCCTGTCTGTCAAATTTTAAAACACAATGTGGCTCCTTTGTCCAAAAGTTTGCTCGTGCCTCATATATACATTATATATAATATATAATATATAAATATTTCTTGGGGATCCATGAGAAACCTTTGCTTCAAAAAGGGCTCTGCGGCTCTAAAAATTTGAGAACCCCTGATCTAAGCAATTTTTCTCTGCTGCAAGAAAATATTTGAAAATCCCTGTTTTCAAAATCTATGCATTGTACTGGACATATTCTGTGTAAAACCTGTATATAACACAGAAACAGCATTTTCCACATCATTTTGTGGACATTTTTTTCCTGGAAAGTAATAATATTTCCTGCATAGAAAATGATGTTTCCTGTGTAGAAAATTCTGTAATTGAGGAGTAATTTTGCACAAAATTTGTATGTGATTATTTTCCATATAAAATAGGAAACAGCACAACCAGAAACAGCACAACTAGTAATGAGCTCTCATCTTTTGCACTTTTCTTTCACAGTGCTTTTCAGTAATTTCCTCAGCCCTCTTCAGAGGGTTTTCTTGGGCATGGGGCAACCCATACCCCAAGTATGGGAGCAAATATATTGCCTTTTGTATTAGTTCTGGCCTATTTTATATACAGTAGAGTCTCGCTTATCCAACCTTCACTTATACAATGTTCTGTATTATCCAACACAGTCTGCCTTTTAGTAGTCAGTATTTTTGTAGTCAATGTTTTCAATACATTGCGATGTTTTGGTGCTAAATTCGTAAATACAGTAATTACTACATAATGTTACCATGTATTGAACTGCTTTGTCTGTTGATTTGTTGTAAAACATGATGTGTTGGTACTTAATTTGACGTTTAATAGGCTTTTCCTTAATCCCTCCTTATTATCCAACATTTTTGCTTATCCAACATTCTGCCGGCCCGTTTATGTTGGGTAAGCGAGACTCTACTGTATTGACATTTTATTAGTTGGAATGATTTTAATATGCATCTTACGTTTATGTATTTTACATTGATTTATGTTTTATCTATTGTATTTTAATTGTGTTTTGTTTTTGTTAATGCTATTATTTTGAAGTTTTGGAGAAAATATTACCAAAGAACTCGGAGCTCTATATATGCCCCTGGTGGTGGCACAGTGTGTTAAAGCGCTGAACTACTGAACTTGCTGACCAAAAGGTCCCAGGTTCAAATCCCGGGAGCGAATGAGCGCCTGCTGTTTGCCCCAGCTCCTGCCAACCTAGCAGTTCGAAAACATGCCAATGTGAGTAGATCAATAGGTACTGCTCCGGCGGCAAGGTAACGGCACTCCATGCAGTCATGCTTGCCACATGACCTTGGAGGTGTCTACGGACAACGCCGGCTCTTCGGCTTAGAAATGGAGATGAGCACCAACCCCCAGAGTTGGTCACGACTGGACTTAACGTCAGGGAAAACCTTTACCTTTACCTTTATATATGCTAGAGAGGGGATGTCATGAGGGCTTCAGGACATACTCTAGACTATGGAACGACTGTCAGAACAACTCTGACAGCTAAATGAACTGTTGGAATTTTAAAAAATTGAAAGACCTATCTCTTTCAGCAGGCCTACCCAGCCAGTATTTAAGCATGAATTTAAATGCATGTCCTTTGTTTAATCTCTGTTTTATTTTAACATGCATTTTATAGAAATACGTTTTAACATGTGTATTTGTAGTATTTTTACAATGTTTATGTGTTTTAAATGTTCTGTAACCTGCCTTGTGCCATGAGGAGAGGCAGGTAAGAAATTTAATAATAATAATAATAATAATAATAATAATAATAATAATAATAATAATAATGCACAAAGACAGAGTATGACACAGCAAATGAGATATATATGCAGGATTTCATTATTATTATTATTATTATTATTATTATTATTATTATTATTATTATTATTACTTTTTAGAAATGTTAATTCAAAATCTACCAAAAAAACATGGGTTGACTAATTCAAGGGTCAAAATAAATACTGTACCTTAATTTACCTGAAAATTATAATTCCCTTGTCAGTGAAGAGTGGAAAAAGCTGAAACTTAGTGCATCTTAGGAGAACATAAAACATGCACCAATTCTTCTGCTATCTCCAGTACAGGCAGCTTCTGACTTTTTTGAATGCCTGGGTGGGAAAAAGGAGGTGGCAGCCAGAGGCAGCTTTCCACTTTCCATAGTTAAAAGGTAAAGGTTTCCCCTGATGTTAAGTCCAGTCATGTCTGACTCTGGGAGTTGGTGTTCATCTCCATTTCTAAGCCGAAGAGCCAGCGTTGTCTGTAGACACCTCCATGGTCATGTGGCCGGCATGGCTGCATGGAGCGCCGTTACCTTCCTGCTGGAGCAGAACCTATTGATCTACTCACATTGGCATATTTTCGAACTGCTTGGTTGGCAGAAGCTGGAGCTAACAGCGGGCGCTCACTCTGCTCCCGGGGTTTGAACCTGGGACCTTTCGTTCTGCAAGTTCAGCAACTCAGTGCTTTAACACACTTCGCCACCGGGGCTCCATAGATTACACTAATTCTCAATTTATCCACAGGTCATATCAAAATCTATAGTTTTAGCCTCCATACCTATCCCTTAATCTATACATTAAATTGACTTATACAGAAGTATATGTGGTATACTTTCAACACTTCTGACCTAAGTAAAAGAATATAAAATTTCAAGTTATGTTCAAAAGTGTCAAAAATGTGGCACAACATATTTCAGAATGGTAGGATCCATCTTCAAGGAAAATATGAATCATGGCTGTTTTTACAAGAATGAATGGTGGTGGTGTATGCAATGCATGTATATGTATATGTGCATGGGAAGTATGATCTCTTGTTTTGGCAACTTCCTTCAGATTTCCATAGAACTCTCCTTTATGTCTCTCTAAATTTGAGCATTCCTGTACTGCTTACTGTATAAAACTCTTCTGGGTATAGAATCCTTTCCATTTGATCTCTAGCAAAGTTTGCCTGGGGATTGTTGTATGTCTTTCGGGCTGTGTGGCCATGTTCCAGAAGCATTCTCTCCTGACATTTTGCCCACATCTATGGCAGGCATCCTCAGAGGTTGTCACAACCTCTGAGGATGCCTGCCATTGATGTGGGCGAAACGTCAGGAGAGAATGTTTCTGGAACATGGCCACACAGCCCGAAAGACATACAACAACCCTGTGATCCCGGCCATGAAAGCCTTCGACAACACATTTGCCTGGGGAGTTGTGAGGTCTACATGAAACACCAGTAGGGAGGCTCATTTGGGGACAGTGCCAGCATGCACAATTGACCACAATGAAATTCACTTATAAGTAAATATATTTAGCCATAGGCTGAGATATACATTTATACTTGTAAAACTGCATCTGTTCCCTGCAGATGTACAATGTTGTTAATTAAATTGTTTTTGAATAGATTTTGTTATGTGACATGGCTTCCATTAGGAACAATAGATATTTCTCAAAATATAACCTGGTTCCAAGTTTCTACTTGTATTTGTCTATCTGGACTAAAATTCAATCATGTGCCAAACTCTGATGTGGGAAACTTCTGAAAAATTCTTCCAGGATTATTCTTGGAAGGATAATTTCTTTCATTGTTAGGAAATTTTTCAGGGCAATTCATCACATCATAGGCCTTTCGGCAACATGTTTAACATTTATATTTTCAAGTTTGCATGATTTTTGTTTTTTACTCATTTGAAAAGAGTATTATTTCAAGGCTTCGTATATCTAATAACAAAGCTAAATGAAGCCATATGTGAAAAATGACACTGATTTTTTTCTCTTTACAATTATAAAATAAAACAGAGTGCAACATTTTGTGCTGTAATACCTTACTTTTTAGAGAATACATTCAGAGATGGTTCAAGACAGTTTGCAAGCTTAGGTTGAAAGGAAAATGGCAACTCTACAGCACAAGGGTCAGAAAATCTCAGAAAAATCTTTACTCAACCCAGGAGATAAAAATACAATATTAACAAATGAAATAAGTAGCTACCATTTCATTACAACTCAAACAATGTTTTCTGATGTACCCCCGATTCTCCTGCATAACATACATGGTGTATGTTGTTATGTAAG
Organism: Anolis carolinensis; assembly: GCF_035594765.1. Classification (NCBI taxonomy): domain Eukaryota; kingdom Metazoa; phylum Chordata; class Lepidosauria; order Squamata; family Anolidae; genus Anolis; species Anolis carolinensis. The sequence continues at coordinate 48,324,056 of NC_085844.1, forward strand.
GCTTTTCTTGACCTTACACATTGAAAGCCTTCAGAAAAGTTGTGAAATCCTTCCTTCTTCAAGCAGAGATGACTGGCAAAATGATTCATTATGACACTATTTATAGACTGACTTATTAAAGCAATTTTAATTATTGTAATATTACTAAAAATGAGCAATTAGTATGCTCATGCTTGTATTCTTCCATTCTAGTGTTCTCTCGCACACACACCCTTTTCACCCTTTTCTTCCTCCCTCCCTCCCTCCTTCCTTCCTTCCTTCCTTCCTTCCTTCCTTCCTTCCTTCCGTCCTTCCTTCCTTTCTTTTACTCCAACTTTGTATTCATTCAGCCTGTCCTAGCTTCAGCTGGCTGAGAATGCTTTTTTTTCTTCCAGGTTTTCTCCTGGTTTCATATTTGTTCAGCTTGTATCAACTTTGCATGGGCTATGTCTTAGTCCTCCCTCTCACATTGTTCTCTTCCAATGCCCACTTTTTTTCTTGGTCTTCTTTTTTCCCCCACCCTATCATTAGCAGAGGGATAATTTACTCTCTGCCAGTTCGCCTTCCTATGCCTTTATTAACCATTGTTTGAACTTCCTGAAAGATGTGTCAGTTTTGCAGATGAATGCACCATACACCCTTTATGTTATGTTGGACTTGTTTTTAAATATCAGATGCTCGTGTATAAGTTGACCTCATGTATTAGTTGAAGGAAGGTTTGGGGCCTAAATTATGGATATTGATATCACTCATTGATAAGTCCAGGGTCATTCAACATGGAGGGGAATGTGCCACCTGCCACAGAAGAACAGCCACCCCTGGCCTCCCCGTTTCAACATTCAAAAAGGCCTTTTACCACTCTACTCAGAGAAAGTGATTGTTTTTTTCTTAAATAAAATTTTAGGATACAGTTTTAACTCCTATTAAAAAAGAAACCATCTGCTTCTCTGAGTAGAGTGATGAAAGGTGAGTGCTTCATTTGTCCTGAGAAAACTTAAAAGAAGTACCAACTCACTGTATTCTGTTAGCACTCTTTGCTGCCACTTCCATTTTCCTTTCCAGGCATTAAAAAAAAAGGCAAGAAGCAGGTCCACAGGAGACAGTATATCGATCAGTGCTTTTTAAAGGATCTCTTAGATGGACTAAGCTCTTGCCTGTTGCCACTCAGAGAAACAGATAGTTCATTTTTTGATTAGAGAATGTTCAGTACTTATATTGAGCCAAAAATAAGTTGTCTATTTTGGTGAGTTTTTTAAATTAAAATTCCTATATATATAGTAACTAAAATTGAGAAATGTACTTAAAAATAAAGTAACCTTTAGGCTCAGACTGCTATAGAAATCCAGTATCTTCACTAAGTTCCTGTTGGCGAGATTTCAACATCTACTATCTGTGTCAATGTTTCACTTTCTGTTATTATTATTATTGCTGCTGCTACTGGTAATTATTATATTTTATTTGTGACATGTTTGTGGGAGAAATTTTTTCTAAAAAAGATACAGGCATTTGCTAGTAGATGGAATGATGTACACTGTTGATTCACGCTAACATGAGGGTTCATTGATATGAGGTGACTGAGGACTTCATCTCTTTGTTTCTCTGTGCTGTCAAAATAGAGTACCATGGAGGCCATCACATGACGCAAAGGCACCTCTGGTGGTTGCTCGTGGGGCTCCGTTGTGGCAGTGCAGGGAAACAGAAAGAAGACTGCACTTTCAGGAGTCAGGTGCTACCTGACTCCCAAAGACAGAAAACGAAGAGAACTGGGGAAAGGCGGATAAAGAATGTGTGATGGTAACTGACAGTTGCCATCACAGAAATCGGATAGGCATGGGACTCCAATGGTAGAGAACAAAAGAAAATTATTCCTTCTACTTTTCCCTGCCCCCCCCCCCATATGACGAGGTCTAAAATGACAGTCAGTGTCAACTGTCTAGTTGCTTTCATAAAGACAGTAGCAACATTTTAACATAACCAAACAGCAGAATCATAATTATAAGAATATTTTATTTGTTTTCCTATAGAGGTGTGCAATTTGGGTAAACCCCATGCCATTTTTGGTGTCCGATTATCAGTTATCCCCATTCCATTTTTTCAGGAACTGGCTGAATTCAGGAGGGCAAAATCATATATATGATGAAATGTTGTTGTTATGGGCCTTCAAGTCATCTCTGACTTATGTGACCCCAAGATAAACCTATCATGGGGTTTTCTTATCAAGATTTGTTCAGAGTGAGTTTCCTTGGCTTTTCTTTGGTTTCCTGGTCGGTTTCCATGCCTGAACAGGAGAACTTATAAAATAGATAGTGCTCCCAAGATGAAAATCAACCAGTCTGTGTTTTCTTAGAAGCTAGAGAAATTCCTGTGCCTTTGTGTCCCTCTTGTGGCTTAAAATGATATTTACTGCTACTTGTTTATTCATCAAATACAAATACACCAATGGGAATTAAAAGTACTGTTGTTTATGCCTCACTTTTAGATAAATAATTCAGTTGGAGACTCTTTGCACACCATGCCTATGTCCTTTACCATCTTCCTCGATGACATCTGCAAGCATCTCTAAATCGTTCTACAATCACTTGTTTGTATTTAACAACAGGAGAGCTTTTGAAATGGGATGGCATACCTTCAAAAGTCATTCTCCTCCTCCATAAGAGATCTAATTTATGTGTAACCTAGTCCTCATCCTGAGTATATTAGAAAAACAAAGCACCATGTAATGCTGTTCATTTAAAATGTGACATATTGTAGGAAAAAGTGAGCTGTGACCCAAACTAGAATCTATTAGAGGTTGGGAAGGGTTATGACAGTATTTCCCTCAAAGAACTGAGATGAAATGGATGCTGTGCCAGTGTGCAGGTAAATGAGTGGGCGGGGGGGGGGGGGGGTTGAGTACTGGAACTTGCGTATCTTTATGTGTGTGTTTGTGTACTTGTATGTGTGTGTGTGGAGTTTATAATTTATAATATATCAACAATGGAGTTATACATGCACCTACTGTGAGGTGATCCCAGTGAGTTCAGGGAGACTCATTCCCTGGGAAGCAATTTACTAGCAGAGGTGCTGAAACTGGACCAGCAAGGGTGGGGAAAGAGGAGGCTTGTTTCCATCTTGGCCTTGATGGATTCTCCTACTCCTTAGAGATGTGCTTCCCCAAAGAATCAGGACTGTTTGATGTGGAAAGACAAAGGTTGACTGCTGATCACAGCGAGTTAGTTCCTTCCATTTTAAGAATCTTCATTGTGTTATTGGAGGCTTTCATGGCCGGAATCCATAAATGCCTGCCATAGATGTGGGCAAACGCCAGGAGAGAATGCTTCTGGAACATGGCCATACACCCAGAAAACTCACAGCAACCCAATCTTTATTGTTTTGCTTGAAGCACTGATATAAGACAGTGCAAGCCACTAGCAGTGGGTTGACAGTGGCAAGTTGACCCATATGGAGTTGTGACCACAGTAGGGCGATGCTAAAGGGAGCACACCCTTTTGAGGGCACACTGAGGCAAGGGTACCATCCTTGCTCACGTTGGACAGTGGTCCCATCAACATGTTTAGGCTAATAAAGTTCTTGTAAAATGGGTTAAGATGAGAAGCTGGAAGTTACTTGTGGTGACCACATGGCCTTTTTTGGGATAATTGGGATTTGAGCCTGAAAATTCCATCATGTGGATCTATAAAATCCTAGATTGATAGGATTGGAAAAGATCCCAAGAGTCATGTAATCCAATCACTTGCCAGTCTAAGAGTGCAAAGCGATGTCTCAAAGGAATTTTTTTCCTGCATCACATGTTCCCTCTTCACTCTGATGGGATCCCTTCATGTTCTGAGCTATGGTTGGATAATGTTCAAGACAACCACAATATTTCATTTGGTATCCAGAACTGACAATCATCACTGCTATGTGGTAAGCTGTTCTCATAGTAAATAAAGCATCCTGTGGCTTGGAGTAGAGAAGAACACTGCAGTCCTATAGCTGAAAAGCTCACAGCAATGGCAGAAGCAGGTTCCTCGACCATCTCAGTGACCACTACATTTTCCTGTAAAACTGTAAATGGTTCATCCTCTCCGGGAAAGCAACTAAATTTGCAGCTTTTCAGGTGATTTGGATTTCAGATCCCAGAATTCTTGACCATTGAACAGCGGGCTAGAATTTCTGGGAATTGGAGGCCCAAGCATCTGGATGGCCACAGGTTGTAACTAAACTTGAAAATAGATTCCCAGGGTTATATAGGGTACAAGCAGGCAAATGAAGCTAAATTGACTCATCTCTTATTCTATTTCTTTGATGCCTTTACATGCTTGAATTGCCAGCTAAAATAAAACTATTAGGGTCAGTTGAACACAATATAACCATATTTATGCCATTGGAAATCTATTAATGTTTGGTTATGGTATCAATCAGAACACTAGCATGCATCTGCCTGGTGATGAGTAGCTAGTCACATTTCATCTGTATTTCTGACTTGTTTCAGGTTCCAACCTGAGCTTCCAAGCTTGGGATTGCACTGCTAAATGACTCCTTGATTTCTCTTTTGCTCCATTCCCTTTCTGCCTTTGTTCCTGGAATATGAAGTCACCTCAATGTTTCAGAGAAAATGAGCTGCCAGAATGGGCCATAAGTAGATGAGTGCTCATGATGGTTTAGCAGGCACCAGGGATCGCAAGTGTAAGTTAAAATGATGTTGCAAGTTTTCAGCTACAGGCAGAGGATTTACAATGAATACAGCCATGTGCTCTGAAAAATACCCAGTTTGCACACATATGCAAAAAATGAAACAACAACTAGAAAAAAATAGCTGCCCATCTGCCAATCAACCAAAGTCATTGTGAACATATAATCTCATTTGTACTGGCTTTCAGCTGGACATACATGCTTTTTACAACCCCCACCCCCACCTCCTCTTGCACTCACAAAGCATTTCAATGGCATTGGCTGCAGGTACCTGAAATTTTGATCTCTTTCCATGACTGCATCTGTCTATGTATGCAAGAGAACGAAAGCTCTATTTGTCTGCATGTGATTGTGTTTGTTTTAATGGGAAACATGTAGGTGCTTGTGTCAGTTGACCAGCTTGTAGGACTTGCTCCCTGGGGTTAAACCACACTTTTTAATATAATTGATGGGAAATTGTCTTTCTTCAGTGGCTTCCTGAAAACACAGAACATCACAGCTCTTAAAAGTGAGATTTGTTCTCCTAGCATCCCTTTGCTTGTTCCCTACTTTGATTTGCTCATCTTTCTATTTGATGTCCACCTGCTAGCTTTGAAACACAAACACACATACAAGTAAACACCCACACACACACTTTCCTTTGAATGGATCTGGAGATTTTTTTTTATTGAAAACCCTGTCCCCTTCCCAATTTGACCATCTCTCAGCTAAACGCCATCGCTTTTACATAATCTTTTAAACAGCAGCCACTCCCTCCTGTCCTCTAAGTACTATCTTGGCAGGCAGCACAGAGAGGAGGAGTCTGATCTTTAAAAGGCTTTGAAATTGTGTTGTTGACAATGAAGAAATAAAGCAAAAAAGCTTTTTTAAAAAGGCCTTTTGAACAATAATCCTTCTCCCTCTTTTTTTTTACCCTTTGTGCTGGAGGCTTTTTATTATTTAAATTTAGTGAGCAACAAAGAACATCCCACTCTAAATGTTCCATGTCAAACAATTGAAAGTTTATGGGTGAAATAAATAAATAAATAAATGTCGGTTAGGCTCACAGTTAGTGATATGAGTACATCTGCAGTTGGTGGATGGGAAGTACTGGAGGGCCAAAAAAGGCAGCCGGGGAAAGACAAAAGCACCAGCAGCTCTTGGTTTTAGTGAAGTATTTATGCTTTAGGTTCATCGCTACTAGAGTAATTTACCCAGTCATTTATCCTGTGGTGAATGGTCTCTCTCTTTCCCTTTCATATTCACCCCCTTTCTGGGGAAGCCATGGTAAAAAGAAAATGGATTATTAAGGATTAGCCCAATACATTTTGTAAAGAACAAGATATTCCATATATGAAGTCAACTGGACTACCAATTGGTTTTTTAAGTTAAGGACTTACTTAAGAAGTGGAAAGAAAGGATGAATCTGCACTGTAGAACTGACAGTTTGATACTATTTTAACTGCTATGGATCACTGCTATAGAATTCTGGGATTTGTAGTTTGGTGAGGCACCAGTATCTGTTGGAAGAGAAGGCTGAAGACCTTGTAAAATTACAACACCCAGGATTCCATAGCACTGAGCCATGGCAGCGAAAGTAGTGTCGAATGGCATTACTTCAATACTCATATGGCACAAAACTCCTTTCTGATGCTTCCCTCTACCTCTACATATCTAATGTCCTAAGGGTAGGGTTTAAGTATGGCATCAACATGGTTGCCATTGCTAAAGTTCCTTAAACATATATTTATTTGCTTTAAGGGACATTGATGGTGGGTTGTGGAGTCTGCTTTATTTTGATTCATACATCCCTGAATATATCCAGTTCTGACAGGAGGAGTTTTCAGGAACTGATATGGCTGGAGGACACATGTGTCCAGGATTGGCTGAAAACATATTTTTGTTTAGGATAAAAGGATAGATGTGTTGTATCCTAGGATTTGTAATTTTGTGAGGCACCAGCATTCTTTGGCAGAGTAGGCTAAAGACCTTATAGAACTGCAACTCCCATGATTCCATTGGGCTATGGTAGTAAAAGTGGTGTTAAAATGCATTAATTCTACAGTGTAGATGCACCCCCATGTTAATAATCAGCTGCCAATTGGGGTGCAAAGAGAAGATTGCTTCCAGCAAATTACATTAATGATCGAGGCTGCAATGAGGAATTGCTACCAGGACCCTACCTGTGATTGTTGCAGCTTTTTTGATGGTGAAATGGATTGAAAATGCCATCCTCCTTGTTTAGATTGGCAGCTGAACAGAATACTTTGCTTGATCTGGTTATTAAGATGAGCTTGGGGAAGTGGGCTCAGGAGGCATTACTTCATGGTTGCTGTGTGCCTACAAGTCATTTCTGACTTATGATGATTCTAAGGTAAGCTTATCACTGTGTTTTCTTGGCAAGATTTGTTCAGAAGGCAATTTGCCTTTGACTTCCTTTGTAGTTGAGAGAGTGTGATTTGCCCAAGGCCACCCAATGTGTTTCAATGGTCAAACAAGGATTTGAACCTTGTTCTCCAAAGTCCTAGTCCAATGTTCAAACCATGCTTATGCCCAGATGTTACTTACTTACACATTTGAAAGTAGGTTGCCAATGTAGGATATAACTGTGACTTTATAGAAATTAAATTTTCCACTCCACATCTATAGTTAACCTGAATGCTACAAACCACTCCCTTGCACTACAAAGCAAAGTCACCTCCTGACCACCTTTTTTTATTGCCTCAAAAGTCATTGTAGAAACTGGCACATGACCCATGTCAGATGTCTCCATTTAAACAGCCTTTATTTCTTCAGGAAAAGAACAAAAATTACATAGCTATGCTGCAGATGGCTGGAAGTTATGACTTGCCATAATATAAAGTAGGCAAAGCTTTGGACCTCCATTTCATAATTCAGAGATTTGTACTATTCATTAATATGAATCTCCAAATTACTAATCAGAAAGGGACCCCCTGAAGCATTATGAATCGAAACAGCAGCCTCTGAAACTTTAGTAGAGATTCATAAAGATTTGTTGTTTTGGACCTAGGCTGGCGTGGCTGGCAGTGAAACCTGCTTCCTGAGCGGAGGGTCTCACTATCACCTCCTTCTCCTCCATTGGTGGTTTCTTCCAGAGCCAAGGCTCCCCTCTGAGGTAAAAATTGGTTTAATCAAAGCAACAAGTGCAAATGGATGGGGTTGTGAGGGGAAATGATGGGGGGTGGTGGGAGGGAGAGAGACCCCCCCAGCATCAGTGTGTCTTATTCCAAACTTATATTTTCCAAATTCCCATTCCCTCCCCAAACTTTACAGCCCTTACTTTCCCCTCAGTTCTCTTAACACTACAACCCTGCCGTTCTGGCATGAACAGAAGGGAAGGGTAGGACCTCTGTAGCAGAGTATTCAAAAGACCCCATTCTAAATTACATTTCTTAGAATTCTGTTTGTGCCAGAAGAACAGGACTGCTCACATTAAAGGCCTAGTGTAGGTTAATCACACGTACCTCAAAAAATTATTTAGGATCAGTGGACAGAATGATTAATCAGAAACTTGGCAGGCTTGCTGCCCTGTTCATGTTATCTCACCATGCCACAATTTGAGTGACTACCTATTGTAGTTTTTAAAAATAATTTTTAATTTAATTTTTTTTGAATTTCTAGAAATCAGTAGACGAACAAATCTTTCTGAACCTTTGCAGGATTTATGCTCTGCTTAGAAGCCCCAGTGTTAAAGCACTGAGCTGCTGAACTTGCAGACCGAAAGGTCCCAGGTTCAAACCCCGGGAGCGGAGTGAGCGCCCACTATTAGCTCCAGCTTCTGCCAACCTAGCAGTTCGAAAACATGCCCATGTGAGTAGATCAATAGGTACTGCTCCGGCGGGAAGGTAACGGCGCTCCATGCAGTCATGCCAGCTACATGAACTTGGAGGTGTCTATGGACAACGCCGGCTCTTCGGCTTAGAAATGGAGATGAGCACCAACCCCCAGAATCAGACATGACTGGACTTAACGTCAGGGGAAACCTTTACCTTTTTACCTATGTTTTCTCATTATGCAGAAATTCAAGGGAGTACCCCTTATAGTTTTTTTAAAGTTTTTTTTGTAAAAGCCTTTAAAAATCCTTAAAAATTTCCAACCCAAGGAACAGGAAGTTGCCAAAATGGGAGGGGTGAGAGAGGGGGGGGGGTATAACCAAATACGAATATAGCATAGCTGTTAGATAGTATTGTATGTATACATGTATATAGATCTGTTTCATTGTTTTTATGAATATGTAAATTTAATATTAAAAACATAGAACTTGAGAAAAAATCCCAAACATCAGTTGAATGACCAAATCATTCTGCAACTTGGCAGGCTTGAAGTCATAAATGTTGCCTACAAGTGTAACTTTCATCCTGATAGTCATACAAATGGTGGAGAAACGAGCCTCACAATTTTCCCCATTGCCACTCATGGAATGAATCTTAATGAAGCAATTACGAAGCTTCGGAGATTCAGATTACGAATCGGAACGGGACCCCTCCAAATCTTTACTAATTGAAGCGGGGGCATATGAATCTCTGACTTACTAATCGGATTTCAGCCATTTCACACACCTCTAGTAGGCAGTCCTCAAAAATAATTACCTATTAATTTCTAACTTATTTGCAACTACATTTATAAATTATCTCTGGTTTAAATTCATTAAGTGCTTTATTAAATATATATTACTTTACCAGACTGATTGGAATCATATCTAAATACTGGATTTGTCTGAATTTCAGGTGAAATAGAAGTTTTGTATTCATAATTTTATAGCTCCCCAAATTTTCTTTCAACTTTGTCTTGACCCATGCATCTTACTTATGAATCCCAGTCCACCAGTTAAATTGCAACTTTGGAAACAAGCAAATTCAATTCAAGTGATGACACTTAGTGCAGACCAACTATGTTTATAACTTCATTATGCCATGATAACACAAAGGGAGATTGCTTTCCTTAAGAGAAGGCAAACACACACACACACAGTTGTTTACAGAAGTGCTTTGTGGTGGCTGGCATTGGTGTCACTCCGTCCCATGCGCCACAACAATTAGCGAGCCTCATGGGAGATGTGACTCCAGCTTAGGACATGGGACCATTTGTTCACTCACTTTCTGTGAAAAGAGTTCTGAAATGTGTTTTGAATAGACAGCATTTTCTTTGTGTAGTTAGTAAATAACACTGGGCAAAGTTAGTCAGCAAGTTACATCGCTTCTGCATTCTGATTCTTTAGGGCCCTTTTGTACCAAGCTTGACAGGATGTTTTTCATGGAATGTGACCTTGCTGCAAAACCAGAGGTAAAGAAAAAAAAAACAATTGCAAGGGGCGTCAGGGGTAATTATGGAATATTTTGCATACAGCTGAGAGGAGATCTTGGGGAAAGATCAGGGAGAATTTACTTTTAGGTAACTCCTGCACTCTACTTCAAAGAGCTTTGAATGTTTTCTGAACAAAATATGGAAGCATGGTAGAGTGGGACCTTTGAGTATTAGGAGATTGTTTGGTTTTTATTATTTTTTTCTGCTTTGGTAAGCCATAAGGGATAATGCTTAAATACATTTTCAAAAATTTTAGGAGACAGCTGTCTTAGTCACTCTCAAAAACACTGGGGCCAAAAGGAAAGCAGTGAACATTTCAACAAATGAAAAATTCAGTGACTACTTGGCCAGCTGTTCAAGTAAAGGTAAGGTGGTTTACATACATGTGTACATATTTCTTTAAATGATGTAGATTTTTTTCAGAATGCCATCCTTCACTATCCTCCCTTTTGCCATGTTTTTTTTTTAATTTCTCGCAGAAAGAATCCTAATTGTTAATCCACAGAATCCCATAATTTTGTTAGTGTAACTCCACCTATCGCCTGGGAACTATTTGTTTCACTGAGAAGGAAACTCCTTTTATTTAGACTGCAGTCTTGGATGAAACGGAATAGACATGTATAAAATCATGGTATTGACAACACTTATGTTGTTTGAAATAGAATGGTGATTACTGAAAAATTAATTTCGGACTCCACCTCTATGTCAACTAATGAGGTTACTTTGTAGAAACATAGAAAACAAAACATTTGCAATAGACATGAAATGTGTGAATATTTTCAGTATAAAAATAGTTAAGCTACAATGCTAAGACTTCTTTCTCAAGAGATGACCCACTTTAAAGATGTAGCTGTTACAGAAATTTTAGGTTTGAATTTGTCATACATTATTCCGTTGGTGATTGTAATGTAAAGTCAAAGGGAAAATATCCTTGGTCTTAGAATATGCTCCTATGAACAAGTAGGAGAATAATCTTTGCCATTATAAATCCATTATTAGTATTTTTTCAAGTAAAACATGAGTTTTAATATAACTGCTATAGTAAGCTGATTATATTTAATAATTGTGTGTGAAGCTTGTAAGGTAGAGTAGCCAATTGTTTATATAACATTATAAGGTATCCAGTGGTTTATGTTGGTGGATGACTATATAAAGATGTAGATCAGTGTTTAGTTTTTCTGCATTATAAATGTATACAATGCCACTCTGTGTTTAATAATGTTGCTCTTAATATGTCAGTACATGTATAAAAGATTACTAATTGCTCAGACTGATTTATATGATGCATTGGAGCGTTAACTGCTATAGATTAAGAAACTAAAGTTTCTTTTGAGCTTGGGAATTTGACACAAATACTCCACTAGAGGTCAGTGCAGAGTGCTAAAACTAATGTTCTGCATTGAATATGCAACTTCAAGGAGCCCAAAGGGAAATTGAGTAATCCTGTTTGTATTACAGAAAAACTCTGTAATATCATTGACATGGTAAATCACATCATTGCAAATAAAGAAGCACACACATGGAACCAGACTTAGAATTAAGAAGTAAGAAATCATATATCATATCATTCATTATATGTCCATGTATCATCTGACATGTGATGCTTATCTATCTGTCTGAAGATTCAGCAGTTGTCTCTTGATCATGCTCACTGTTTGACCAGGAAAGGACAAGGAACAAATACAGAAAGTGAATTGTCTATTGCTTTTCATGTTTGTCAGTGATTATTTGTAGCAAACAGAGCCTATAAAGTTACTTTAAACATGGATGTAATTATGTGCTACAGCCAACCATAATTGATGCAAAATACGATATTGCTCTGGATCCCTTCCACAATTCACTTACAAATATTTTCAGCATGCCATTATAGCCATTCTTCTTAACAGTAACATTACAAATTTCTGACTTTTAATAAGACAGCTTCCAGAAAAACGAAAAGTATCTTCCATTTTATTAAAGCTATCCATTTATTATGTTGCACTAATTCTGAAACTGTTTATTTTTTTCTACTATTTACATATTTATTTCCTTTTGCTGTTTCATACAGAGCATTCACTGTTTATTTGGGATAGGCTGGAATTGGGGGTGCATCCTCCCACTAGGCCCAGAATGATACTTTCTTATTCCCAATTACTCCTAAATCATGAGTCTAGAAGGATAGGAGCCAACCAATCCTTTGACATTGAGCTTCCCTTCAACCTTGAAGCAGTCCTGGAAGCAGTTTCTGAGTAGGGTTGTTGTATGTCTTTCGGGCTGTGTGGCCATGTTCCAGAAGCATTCTCTCCTGACGTTTCGCCCACATCTATGGCAGGCATCCTCAGAGGTTGTGAGGTATGGAGAAAACTAAGCAAAGAGGTTAATATATATCTGTGGAAAGTCTAGGGTGAGAGAGGTCAGTGTGAATGTTGTGTAGTTAATCACTTTAATTAGCATTGAAAAGCTTATCTGCTGTCTTCTTCCTGCCTCTGGGGCATCCTTTGTTTAGAGTCGTTAACTGCCCTAGGTTGATTCATGTCTGGAAATCCTCTGTTTTCAGAGTATTGCTTTTTATTTACTGTTCTGATTTTTGAGTTTTTTAATACTGGTAGCCAGATTTTGTTCATTTTCATGGTTTCTTCCTTTCTGTTGAAGTTGTCCACATGCTTGTGGATTTCAATGGCTTCTCTGTGTAGTCTGACATGATAGTTGTTAGAATGGTCCAGCATTTTTGTGTTCTCAAATAGTATTCTGTGTCCAGGCTGGTTCATCAAATGCTCTGCTATGGCTGATTTCTCTGGTTGAATTAGTCTGCAGTGCCTTTCATGTTCTTTGACTCTTGTTTGGGCGCTGCGTTTGGTGGTCCCTATGTAGACTTGTCCACAGCTGCATGGTATCCGGTAGACTCCTGCAGAAGAGAGAGGATCCCTCTTGTCCTTCGCTGACCGTAGCATTTGTTGGATTTTCTTCGTGGGTCTGTAGATAGTTTGTAGGTTGTGCTTCTTCATCAGCTTCCCTATGCGGTCAGTAGTTCCCTTGATGTATGGTAAGAACACCTTTCCTCTGGGTGGATCTTTGTCTTGACTCTCATGGCTTGTTCTTGGCCTTGCAGCTCTTCTGATGTCTGTGGTGGAGTATCCCTTGGCCTGTAGAGCCCAGTTTAGGTGGTTGAGTTCACCTTGGAGGAGGTGAGGTTCACAGATTCTTTGTGCACGGTCTGTCAGGGCTTTGATTGTGCTCCTTTTTTGACTTGGGTGATGGTTGGAGTTTTTATGAAGGTATCTATCTGTATGTGTAGGTTTTCTGTAAACTGTGTGGCCCAATTGTTGATTGGGTTTGCTCAGCCATAGCAGAGCATTTGATGAACCAGCCTGGACACAGAATACTATTTGAGAACACAAAAATGCTGGACCATTCTAACAACTATCATGTCAGACTACACAGAGAAGCCATTGAAATCCACAAGCATGTGGACAACTTCAACAGAAAGGAAGAAACCATGAAAATGAACAAAATCTGGCTACCAGTATTAAAAAACTCAAAAATCAGAACAGTAAATAAAAAGCAATACTCTGAAAACAGAGGATTTCCAGACATGAATCAACCTAGGGCAGTTAACGACTCTAAACAAAGGATGCCCCAGAGGCAGGAAGAAGACAGCAGATAAGCTTTTCAATGCTAATTAAAGTGATTAACTACACAACATTCACACTGACCTCTCTCACCCTAGACTTTCCACAGATATATATTAACCTCTTTGCTTAGTTTTCTCCATACCTCACAACCTCTGAGGATGCCTGCCATAGATGTGGGCGAAACGTCAGGAGAGAATGCTTCTGGAACATGGCCACACAGCCCGAAAGACATACTACAACCCTGTGATCCTGGCCATGAAAGCCTTTGACAACACAGTTTCTGAGTATTTTCTTTGTAGGTGGGAGGAGGGGGGTTGAAAAAGCTTTGTTTGTGTTTACATCTTGTGTTTCCATTGGTCTCCATGTTGACCTACACAAGTGTCTCAGTGTGTGAGTACAAAGTCATAGGAAGAGGTAAATAGGTACAATGGGGTGGAGAAAAGAATGAAAAGTCCAGAATTCAGGCTCCTGCAAAGAGAAAAAGGAGGATGCTGAATCATAACAGTGGAGGAGGAGGGAGAGGTTGTGGTATATGAATAAATAAATGTTTTGCTGAGAAGGAAATCACTCACAAGGAAGGAAGGAAGGAAGGAAGGAAGGAAGGAAGGAAGGAAGGAAGGAAGGAAGGAAGGAAGGAAGGAAGGAGGAGCAGAACAATATCAATTTGAAAGAAGTATGTTGAACTAGAAGTGATGACCATAATGTTATATCAGAGTTGTGTCCCTATAGATTTATTAATTTATTTATTTACAGTATTTATATTCCGCCCTTCTCACCCCGAAGGGGATTCAGGGCGGATCACATTACACATATAAGGCAAACATTCAATGCCTTAACATAGAACAAAGACAGAGACAAACACAGGCTCCGAGCTTGCCTTGAATTCATGACCTCTTGGTCAGAGTGATTTGTTGCAGCTGGCTGCTCACCAGCCTGCACCACAGCCCGGGCACAGCCTGGGCCCAAATAGATGGATTGTCATATGTCAGAATAAGAATAGGGATATTTCGTAATGTTTGTGCCCAGCAAAGGACTGTTGTTAATGAAGGTGGATGTCAGAAAAAAAACCCATTATGGGCATTTTAATAGCTTTAGCAAAACATGGTGACTTAGCCATCAAAGGTAGTTTTTTAAAATTACCAATGAAATTATAATTTAAATATAAATACAAAACATCCCACTATGGTAGAAGACATGATGAGTGGAGGATCTATGCATCTGATTAGTTTTCTGATCAAGCATGAGCAATGGATGGAGAACTTTTCTCCCCTTATGCTTCTTTATTTATAGGATAGGACAATTTTCTAAAAGAGGATTCATTTTAAAAGGGGACTCTCCTTATGGTATAATGCAAGCCTTGACAGCCTTTGTTCTAGCAGGCCATGTGAAAATAATAGAAGACACTTTGGGAAAGAAGCCGGTTGCACTTGCATCAGCTACTTTAGAGGTGAGAACGATATTGTTGTCTCAGTAATGAGCATCAGTTGTTCATTTAAGCGTTTATGATCCATTGAAAGATCAAAAATGCTTTCTCCAGGTTTCAGGAAGTTATAAATATGCAGCCACTGATGTGTACAGCTGTGTCCCTTATTCAAAAGTTCACTCTAGGCTTGCTTGGTAGAATTATAATAGGTTTGACTCATTCTTGAAATGTATGGTATATTCCTATCCTAAGCCCTGACATCATGATGGTCTTATTTTTTTCCCCAAATTAAACAGACAAAACTAATACATTGTTTTCCATTTCCTCTCCTGGATTTTACAGCCCATATCCCCAGTAAGATTGAGGTTAGATTCAGTAACAGAGTTGGATATTTGCTTCATATGAAACCAGGGTAAGATTCTGTTTGGACTGAACTGGGAAGCACTGAATCATCTTGCAGTTCATTCTTCACATCTTGACTTCCTAATTTTAACATTTTGCAGTTAAACACAACCTGTCTTGACTGGAATCGCTCATTCAATTTTAATTTATTATTTTTTAAATCTTTGTTTAGATCCTCATAGTGCTTCCTAGTATAAATGTTAATCTATCAGTTCATAATACATACACAAAATGATCTGGGTTTTTTTTTTCTAACAGATGTCAGCTGTGCCCTGTTGATACTTGGCCTGAGGTCCTGCTTAGATATGTAAAATTTCTGGAAATTTTGGACTTTCCCCCATTTTATTGAAGTGGGTGTGTGTGCACATTTTGGGGGAAACTGAATACCGCTATATGATATATTTATTTTCATAACAAACCAAAACTTGTTGCTGCTTTATCAACATGCATTACTTCATTATACCTTAGCATATAGTTTTGGCATATTTAGGAAATTTGAAATGATAAAAGTCTTAGTTTTGTACAAACAAAATTATGACTATGCTCTTTTTCTATTCAATGGAAAGCAGCAAATGCATTCAGCTTCCTTCTGTTGATTATTATAAGAATTTCGTTCTTAACCGTTCTTAGCCAAAGAAGAATTCTGTTTCTTCTTTTACATTTTTTTGAAGTTTCTGTCCCATCTACATCTGAAGATTTTAATATTTCTCAGTAGGGATGCAATTCTTCACTAATTTTCTTCTCAAATGAAACAATTTTAGAAAAACTCTTCCTATAAGAAAATCTTAGAATTTTTTTGAAGCCTGCAATAATTTGGGACTTGTTTGACACAAAATGTATATATGATTGTTTTACAAAGAAAACCACTTTTTTGTGTGCAGGAAGAAGATTTTTCTACATAAAAATTTATTTCCGCATAGAAACACAAAACTTAGAACATTATAATTGCATTGTATTCTCATTTGCAATTATTGTACTATTACCAAAACTACAAATTACTCTGGGTGCCTCTGTAATGTAGAATTAACACAGTTTGACACCATTTTGATGCTCATGGCAAAATGCTATGGAATCGTAGACAATGTAATTTGGTTAGGCACCAGCATTATTTGGCAGAGGAGGCTGAAGATCTTATAAAACTATAATCTCTTTTTTCATGTCAGGAGCAACTTGAGAATTGGCTGTCTACAAGGACATTTCCCAGGGGATGCCTGGATGTTTGATGTTTTACCATCCTCTGGGAGGCTTCTCTCATGTCCCCGCATAGGGAGCTGGAGCTGACAGAGAGAGCTCACCTTCTCTCCCTGGATTCGAACCACTGACCTGTCAGTCAACAGTCTTGCAGGCACAAGGGTTTAGCCCATTGCACCACTGGGGACTCCTATAAATCCCATACTTCAATAGCATTGAGCCACGGCATTGAAATTGGTGTCAAACTACATTAATGCTGCAGTGTAGATGCACCCTTTACATCCACCTTAAAAGTCAGTCAGTCATCCAGGACAATGGAAGTCCATGCCACTGCTAAATAGCATGCAGTAGAAACATATGACTAGTGTTAAAGAGTTGTGATGTGTTGCCATAGATGTCTCTGCTTCCGATTTACACAGTGCCACACATTGCCAGGACATGATTCTTCAGTGCCCCACTCAGAAGCAACATAAACCTCCATCACTCTCGAGCACAGGTTAGCTTTTAAGGTGAATTTCTAGAGTCAGATGAAGAAAGGAGAGCTACAATATTAAGCTGTTATTGTGCAAAATTCCCATTTGACATTTTTGCACAGAACCACAAAGATTAGTTCAAGATTTTTGATGTTAGCATTTCTAGACACCAAAAAGATGATTTTCTATGATCTTTTTTAAATATGATTTTTATTATTCCTTCTTAGTTTGCACTGAGGTGTCTTTGTTGCTGAAGTATGAGGCAAAAGGTGAAAATTTTGAGAGGGGCCAAGGTAAAAGATTATCAGATTCAGGATGCTTTCTTTTGCTGTACCAAACTAACCCTAAATGACCACAAAGATATCTAAAATAAAGCAAACAGCAAATCTACAAGCAGTGAAACTCTGTACCCATGTCCCTCTTTTGAAGATGGCAACATGTGCTAGGTTCATCGTTAATTGTCATGACTCCAATACCATATACTGATCATGTAGACTGTGTTGGATACAAATCTTTATAAAACACCGTTCTTTATGTTTTTGGCTGAATAAAATATTGTCTCAACAGTTTCTTCCTATATAAGTTGTTGTTATTCCTTAGACATGCCAGTTTTCCCATAGGGGTGGGGTAGAGAAACTGTACTTATAAACCTTTCTTTCCATTTACTTCCCTATTTTTGTCTAACCCTTCTCTAGTTTTCATATCTACAGTATAATCTTGCCAAACAGTGCATAATGTATTTTAAAAAGCATTTGTATAGTATAGTAGAGTCTCAGTTATCCAACACTCACTTATCCAATGTTCTGGATCATCCAACGCATTTTTGTAGTCAATGTTTTCAAAACATCGTGATATTTTGGTGCTAAATTCGTAAATACAATAATTACTACATAGCATTACTGTGTATTGAACTACCTTTTCTGTCAAATTTGTTGTATAACATGACGTTTTGGTGCTTAATTTGTAAAATCATAACTTAATTTGATGTTTAATAGGATTTTCCTTAATCCCTCCTTATTATCCAACATATTCACTTATCCAACATTCTGCCAGCCCGTTTATGTTGGAAAAGTGAGACTCTACTGTATTCAATAATTTGTTATGGGCACCTGTGATTTTCCATTATTTTACAGTCAGTCCCCGAGTTACAAACATCTGACTTACAAATGACTCATAATTAAGAACAGGGGTGAGACAACAGGAAGTGAGAGAAATCTACCTCTAGGAAGGGAAATTCACTCCTGAAAGGGTTATCTTGGGAAAAAGAATTATCCCCAATCCTTGTTTCCATAATAAGGCATTATTTTCAAACTACAATCATCACAGGAACAGAAAGTGAGGTGAAATCTTCTGAACAGGGGCACAGACAATAAAACAAATACCACAGGGGTCTTAACCCTTCCCAATGCTATCAAATCATACACTTAAAAATGTACAAACCTACAGAAATTATCTTGTTTGTAACCACATGGGTCATCCAATCCAACCTCCTTAGGGACTGCCCATACTTAAGAGGATTAAAAATATTTCACAGCTAGATAACAAGCAAAGTCTTTATGTGAAAGGTATTGTATGAAGTTGTCAACAATCAATGCTGTTAGGTAAAAAAATGATATTTGTGAGCATAGCATTACAGCCAAGCCAATGAGAAGATATACATTATGGTAACATGTGAAGCCACTTTGTACCATTTTACCTATTTGTTCATCTACTTCAATAATTCACTTAATAGACTAGCAGTGGCTCTTCACTATCAGGCAGAAATCTTTTTTTAGCCCTCCTGAGAGCAACCAAGGATGAATTTGGAATCTTCTGCCTATAGAATATAGGACACCCTACCACTGGCCTACATTACATTACTACCCATACAAGTTCTGGCCTGGCACTATATTAGATTGAAAAATTGTGTTCTCTGATAGGCAAGGGAAGCTTATTTATAATATGGGATATAGGCTATAGATCGTGGCATCATGTATCCTGATAAAAGGTCCCTTTTGAGGACAGCATTCATATTGATAATAGATGCCTAAAAGTTTTTGGAATCATGTGAACTTCTTCAGTGTGCCTTTATGTAAGCCTATTGGACACATCTTTCGTTGAGAAGAAAGGCAACATTCTTAACCTGCAGATAAAAAACTATTACCTCTATTGTCCCATCATAGGTTTTCCCTCTTATTTAATTCATTTATAGCTATTAAAGGAGCAGAAAAGTTTGAAACTGTTATGACTCTCTTTCTTACAGTTCTATTTTTTTTTGCTGTTGTCCTAGAATGCAGGAGGCCAACTATTTGTGTTGCTTCAATGAATTTTGTTTACAAGCCAAATTACACAAACATCTGGTCTGTTCTGTAACATATGGAGTATCAAAAGCCTTAAATTTTGCTGATAAAATAATGCAAATAGATGGGAGAGACTTCAGCCAAATCCTATATTTTAAGGGCTTGTCATTCTTAGGATTATCTTGGCACACAGGATTTGAGGACCCAGAGTGAAGTGAGTTTGGGGTTTATGCAAAGGGGTGCTGAATGGGTCCCGATGGCTATGTTCATCCTGCCAAGGGCAGTGGGGCTTCTTAATCCCGAAAAGGGCAAAGGCACATCTTTTAATGTTTCAAATATACAGCTCCACCTATCCAGTGCAGCTTTGACAGCTCCAAAAGGCCTATACAAGGCAATGGAAAAAGACTGTGAGTGTTTATACATTGGCTAGATTGGCCTGTTGTGGCCAAATTGGGTGTGATTTAGTTCAGTGGTTTTGTTGTTTACTCCATAGTAAAATGGCACATTACATACATATATATATATATATATATATATATATATATATATATATATACACACACACACACACACACACACACACACATACACACACACACACACACACACACACACACACACACACACAAGCTATGCCAGGCCACACATTGCTGTGGCGAAGTATGGTGGTATGGGAAATAAAGTACTGAGGAATTGGTGGTAGTTAAGGTAAAGGGTAAAGGTTTTCCCCTGACATTAAGTTGAGTCGTGTCTGACTTCAGGTGTTGGTGGTCATCTCCATTTCTAAGCCGAAGAGGTGGCATTGTCCGTAGACTCCTCCAAGGTCATGTGGCATGACTGCATGGAGCGCCATTACCTTCCCGCCGAAGGAGTACCTATTCATCTACTCTCATTTGCATGTTTTTGAACTTTAGGGTTGGCAGAAGCTTGGGCTAACAGTGGGGGCTCTCTCCGCTCCCCCAATTCAAACCTGAATGAATGCTGTAATTAGGGAAAATGATTAGCATGTAATGGCCTTGCAGCTTTAAAGCCTGGCTGTTTCCTCCCTGAGTGAACTTTTTGTTGGGAGGTGTTAGCTAGCCCTGATTGTTTCATGTCTGGAATTCCCTTGTTTTCAGAGTGGTGTTGTTTACGATATTTTATGTGCTTCTACTGTCTGTGGCCCTCAGAAAACAGAGGATTTGCCAGACTTTGGTGATGGGAAGACTTTGTTGGGAGGTGTTAGCTGGCCCTGATTGTTTCCTGTGTGGATTTCCCCTGTTTTCAGAGTGTTGTTCTTTATTTAGTGTTCTGATTTTAGAGATTGTATTGTTCTGTTTTATTATACCACATTAATTTTTATACATTCTGATTTTAGTGTTTTTGAATACTTGGAGGCAGATTGTATTCATTTTCATGGTTCACAGCAACACAATAATAATAATAATAATAATAATAATAATAATAATAATAATAATAATAATAATAATGACTTTGGTAATACACACTGCTTCACTCCATTGCCAGCTTCCTTTCTGGAAGAATCCTTCCTTGGGAGCTGTTAGCTGGCCCTGATTCTTTCCTTTGTGGAATTTCCAATTTTCCTGCTTTTAGAGTGTTGCTCTTTGTTTACTGTCCTGGTTTTAGATATTATATTGTTCTGTATTATTCTACCACAGTAATTATTTCATATTACAGTAGAATCTCACTTATCCAACATTCACTTATCCAATGTTCTGGATTATCCAACGCAGTCTGCCTTTTAGTAGTCAATATTTTTGTAGTCAGTGTTTTAAATTCATTGTGATATTTTGGTGGTAAATTTGTAAATACAGTAATTACTACATATCATTACTGCACATGGAACTATTTTTTCTGTCAAATTTGTTGTATAACATGATGTTTTGATGCTTAATTTGTATAATGATTACCTAATTTGATGTTTAATCGGCTTTTCCTGAATTCCTTCTTATTATCCAACATATTCACTTATCCAACGTTCTGCCGGCCTGGTTTTGTTGGATAAGTGAGACTGTACTGTATATTTATAATCTTATATTATCTGCTTAGAACTGGATTGTATGAAGCCCCTTCTACCCAGCTGGATAAAATGCACACTGAAGTGGATTATATGGCAGTGTAGAGCCAATATAATCCAGTTCAAAGTAGATAATATAAGATTATAAATGGGTTATATAGCTCTGTGGAAGGGCTTTGAGTCTACATTGCCATATAATAAAATCTTATAATCTGTATTTTATAGGCAGTGTGAAAGAGGCCTAACTCTGCCTGTCCCCTGGGCTGAGTAGGTTGCTAGGAGACCAAGTGGGCAGAGCTTAGCCTTCTAAATGGCAGCAATTGGATAAAAACAATTATTCCTTTCCCTCTAATTAGGACTTTATTTTTCTTTTCTTTTTGTTGTATCAACCTAGAGGCATGGATGATGGGTTGTGTTGTCAAATTTCGAGTTTGGGGGGCCTGTAGTTTTGTTGTTTTCGGCCACCAGGATTCCATCACTCATATATATATATATATATATATATATATATATATATGACCTTTATCACCCCATGGGGTAAGAAAGGCGGGGTATACATGAAGTAAATAAATGAATAAATTGGTATTCAGCCTGTCCAGTATCACCGGTTTCACAACCTTCACTGTGGGCTATCACTGTTTTGCTTTCCAGAAATATAATATAATCAGGATACAACTAAGACATAGATCACATCAGACAAGTCAATATAATCCAGAATATCAAGGCAAATAATCCATATTATCAGCTTTGAACTGTATTACCTGAGTCTATACTGCCAGATAATCCAGTTCAAAGCAAATAATCGGGATCTTATGCAATTGTGTAAAAGGAACCTGAGACCTCCCATCTGCTAGTCCAGACTTTGCTATCACACTTGGACTATTGTAATTGTCTACTGCTGGGTTTGCTTTCATGCTCTCTTCTCCTTCTGGTCATAATTTAGAAAAATGTTACCCCCCCCCCCCAAGGCCTTCACTGACTACCAGTTCAGGCCAGTGTGTGCTTCAAGTTGTGTTTAGATCTCTCCTAAAACATAGCAGCAAAAGTAACATAGTTTGCAGCACCTAAGAATTTAAGATCTACATGTGAAGGAGTATTATCTGTTACGCCAACATGCATAGCTATGTCAAGGCTGCAAGACTTTCAAGATCTGGCTCAGCATCTCTGGAATGCTCTTCCTTTGGATCTCCTGCTGGTGGAGGATCTCACTAGTTTACATATGAATTTTCAGTCTTTCCATTTTAATTTGCCATATTAAACATATTAAACTGCTGCGTTTTGCCTGAAGTTACTGGGGTGGATAGTGGCTGGTGAGAATTTGAAGATTTTATGTATATTTAGTGTTATGTTTTATTGCCTTTGTCTCTGACTGTATATCTTTTCATGTTTTGTCCTTTGCTAGTAGCGGTTTTAGAAATAAACATTGTTTTCACCAGTAGATTTAGAATAAACATGTTGTTACCAGTAGATTTACACTCAAGTCCCTATATGACTTCACTAAAAATTAATCTATCTAGTCATTTGAATTGTTCTTTTTTATGGTGTAGCAGGTGGTCTCTGCACCTGCTTGAAAGCATGTCAAAAACTCAGAAGCTGAAACTTGGCGCCAAAGTCTTCAACTCAAAGGTATTCATTTTCTATTTGAAAAATCAGACTGTAAAGTACGTAAGATAGTCAAGGCTGCAGTTAGAGGAGTTGGTCCAGCTGTCTGATTTATGAGGCTCACTCCTGCGCACTGTATCCTGGAAAATCAACTCTCACATTTGCATTGCAACAAGAGGTTTTCTAAGACACAGTATGTGGTGAAGAGCACTACATATTGGCAGGCAAAATTGATCCTTTGCAAGTCAAGAGCTGCGAAATGGCTGAATTTCCAAAGCAGTACCTATGGGCCCTTGGACTAAGGACCGTGTGTGCTATGGAAGCTTATGGATTTGTATGCTTAAATCAGAACTGTACTGCAGAAACTGGGGCCAAGAGCTCTCTGTAACATTAATTCCCAGATGGTTAATTGGGAGCTAACAGGAGGTTGCAGGAGTCTTACGGATTACTTGCCAGGCTGTCAGGCTTATCAGTTTGTGGCATTTAAGCTATGATTATTTCTGATCCTTGATTTAACTTGGACAGATAGAAAAGACAGGATCAAAAGACTTAAAAACTACTGTGCTTGAGTAGGGAGGCAGACCAGGGTTCAAAACATTGTCTCTCAGTTTCGAATTCTTCATATATAAACTAGGGTTGTCTTCATCCAAAAATTGATTATTCAAGCAATCTTGGAAACAGGATTAAATCCACATACTCTATGCCTGCCAGGCTCATTTTTAAATAGATCTGAACAAAAACAACTCTTCAGAGCCTTTAGTCAAAACCTGAGAAAACTATTTTTTTTTACAATTTCCAGGATCCCCACTCAGTTCCAAATCTACTACTCAGGGGGTAGATTGGGAGATGCTGTGCACAATAGTCCAATAAAGAATTTTCCCAGCTCGTGCTTTTGTTTTTGCTAGGCTTGCTCAAATAATTCGTTTTCCCCGTTAACCGTTATTAATTCGTTATTTTCGTTTGTTTTGAAGCAATTTTGAAGCATTGGTTGTCCACACGTCTGGATATCGCGGTTTCGAATCGCGAGAGGCCGTTTTTCGTTATGTTGTCATTTTTTTGGTTAGGAAAAAACAGCTTTTGCAAATCACCCAAACTCCCACCATTCAGGCCCTTTCCTTTTGCCCTTCAGCAAAAGGGGCGTCACGGGCTCAGCCAATGGGAGGGGGCGAGGGGGAAGGAGGCCGAGGAGGAGGAGGAAGACGGAGGGGGGAAATGGTCACCGCCGCCGCCGCCGCCTCGCCTCAGCTCAGGCCTGGTGTCTCTCTGTGAGGCGGGAAGGCGGCGGATGGAGCCGGGAATGGAGACCGAGAGAGACAGAGAGGGGCCTGGCGGTGAGGTTTTGACGTCTGTGCGAAGCTAGGCAAGTGGGGTTTATATATCTGTGGAAGGTCCAGGGTGGGAGAAAGAACTCTTGTCTGTGGGAGGCAAGTGTGAATGTTGCAATTGGTCACCTTGATTAGCATTGAATAGCCTTGCAGCTTCAAAGCCTGGCTGCTTCCTACCTGGGGGAATCCTTTGTTGGGAGGTATTAGCTGGCCCTGATTGTTTCCTGTCTGGAATTCCCATTTTCTGGGTGTTGTTCTTTTACTGTCCTGATTTTAGCTTTTCTGTAGCTAAAAATGCATATAAAATTGATTCTATAGGGAGGATAAATGATTGGATTTCAACTCCTACAGCTTAGCTTTCTCTGCCAATAATGGTACCATATCAAACTAAACCTCCCAAGATTCTGTAGCAGTGAGCCATCTTGGATATTGTAAGGGATTTTTTATTATTATTATTATTATTATTATTATTATTATTATTATTATTATTATCATTATTATTATTAGACCTTGCTCCCAGGAAGGTGCCTTCGCTGTGGCTCCCAACTTATCTATCTACCTTTCCACATATTCTCCACATTGTGTGTATGTGTATGTATATTATATATACATGAGCCCCGATGGCGAAGTGTGTTAAAGCACTGAGCTGCTGAACTTGCAGACTGAAAGGTCCCAGGTTCAAATCCCGGGAGCAGAGTGAGTGCCCGCTGTTAGCTCCAGCTTCTGCCAACCTAGCAGCTTGAAAACATGCCAATGTGAGTAGATCAATAGATACCGCTCTGGCGGGAAGGTAATGGCACTCCATGTAGTCATGCCGGCCACATGACCTTGGAGGTGTCTATGGACAACACTGGCTCTTGGGCTTAGAAATGGAGATGAGCACCAACCCCCAGAGTCAGACATGACTGAACTTAACGTCAAGGGATACCTTTACCTATATATACACACACACACACACACACACACACATTATGCAGGGACTATATACACAGTATATATCACACACACACCAATTTAACAAAGTTTCAGCCACAAAAACAAAGTTTCTGAAGTAGAACAATGACTTTCACAGTAAAGACAACCCAATTTAACAGGAAATAAGACTTTCAAACCAGGAACAGATTTCTGCAATTATTAAAAAATGGTTTATTATAAAAGCTATGAAAATTCGCCAAAAATCAGAGGATAAGGGAAACGTTCCAAATTTTGGTAAGCTATCAGTGTTAAATGTGTTCTACCACTGTACCAAGTTGGAAGAAGATCACTCAAAAAATGAGGGTGGGAGAGTCCTGTAAAGTCCTCTCCCTCTGTGCTGTTTTTGGGAATTGCGCATGCGCGTCCGCCATTAACAAATTAATTTAGAAAATAATGAATTTTCGTTAATTTCGAATTTTTTGGGGGGCCAAATTCGGAAATACCATCAGAAATGAAAAGCTGCCCCCCTCTAGTTTTGAAACGAGTTTAGAATCAAATTTTTCGTGGATCGATCAAGCCTAGTTTTTGCTTTGTTTTGCATAGACTTGAAATCTGCATGCTCTGTCTGTGAGCTACTAGACATAATTTAAGAAGGAAGCACTAATGTACAAAGCTCTAAATTACTCATGGCCCATGTACTTGAATGACTATTCTTCCAAATAACTGATTGGTCAAGAAACTAATAGGCAGATTCTGCCTTTAATACTGCCCCCCTCCATCCAACCATGATGGATCAGGGAATTTCTCAACAGAATTCTTCCATATACCTTTTTGTGTTATCTTGGTGTTGAAAACAACTTTATGGTACGAGCAGACTCCATACTGTTTTTACCTTGAGGTGGTTTTATTGTGCTTAATATATTTATAATTTATGTTTAGATAAATTTTAAATATTTCATTTAAAGAAATTTTATCATATATTTTCAAATTAAGAGCTATTATTTTAATGGTCTATCGGTGTAAAGGTAAAGGTTTTCCCCTGACATTAAGTCAAGTCGCGTCCAATTCTGAGGGTTGGCGCTCATCTCCATTTTTAAGCAGAAGAGCTGGCGTTGTATCTCAGATAGTGTTAAGTGCCCAGTTTCCTCTGACAGCCATACATTTACTATAATAATAACTTTATTCTTATAATTAAACAACAGGAAAAACTCAGCCGCTATCAGGACCTCAAGATTGAACTTCAAAGACTCTGGCAGAAACCAGTGCAGGTGGTCCTGGTGGTGATGGGCACATTGGGTGCCGTGCCAAAAGATCTCAGCCGGCATTTGGAAACAATAGACATTGACAAAATTACAATCTGCCAGCTGCAAAAGGCCACCCTGCTGGGATCTGCGCGCATCATCCGAAAATACATCACACAGTCCTAGACACTTCGGAAGTGTTCGACTTGTGATTTTGTGATATGAAATCCAGCATATCTATCTTGTTTGCTGTGTCATAATAAAATAATAATAATAATAATAATAATAATAATAATAATAATAATAATAATAATAATCTTTATTTATACCCCACCACCATCTCCCCAACAGGGACTCGGGGCAGCTTACATGGAGCCATGCCCAGAACAATACAATATAACAAAATATAATAGAACAACAAATCATAGCACATTAAACAACACAATAAAAGAAAATATACACTACATTAAACAAGATAAAAAAACAATAAAACCCACCTCCATCTCCCTGAAGGGACTCGAGGCAGCTTACTTGGGGACCAAGCCCAGAAAAACAGAATTCGAGGTACAGAATTAAAACCACATAACAAAAACAATATAATTAAAACAATTAAACCAAGGAAATAAAAACATCATAAAATGCATCAATGAACATCCCAAAACCAAAAAGTGAGCCTAAAGGAAGGGCAGGGCTTGTGCAAAATGCAAGACAATAGGACCAAGACTGGGAATAAAGTGCTGGAAACCGAACAATAAATAAATTAGGACAGGGAGGGATAGTTATGAGCTAACCTGTTATTAGAAGGCACATTGAAACATCCATGTTTTTAAGTCTTTATGAAATGTGGACAAGGTGGGGGCTAATCTGATTTCCCTGGGGAGAGAGTTCCAGAGCCAGGGGGCCACCACCAGGAAGGCTCTCTCCCTTGTCCCCACCAACTGTGCTTGTGATGGAGGCAGGAGTGAGGGAAGGACCTCCCTGGTGGATGTTAGAGCCCACGCTGGTTCGTAGGGATAGATACGGCCATGAAGTTAAGCAGAAACCAAACTGTTTAGGGCTTTATAGGTCATAACCTGCACTTTGAATTGGGATCGGAAACTTAGCAGCAGCCAGTGGAGCTGCTTCAGTAGAGGTGTCATACGTTCCCTGTAACTAGCTCCCATTAACAACCTGGTTGTCAACCTTTGCACCAGTTGCAATTTCTGGGCCATCTTCAAAGGCAGCCCCATGTAGAATGCATTGCAGTAGTCCAATCTAGTTGTAGCCAAGGCATGCACCACCGTGGTCAAGTCACAAGTTTTAACTGTGCAAAGCGCCCCCCCCCCCCACCGACACCTGGATATCAAGCATCATTGCTGAGTCCAGGAGGACCCTCAGACTGCGGACCTGTGTCCTCAGGGGGAGTGTAACCCCACAGAGCACTGATAGCCACTCTATACCCCAATCGACCCTGCGACTGACCAGGAGGACCTCTGTCTTGTCTGGATTAAGCTTCAGTTTGTTAGTCTTCCATTCAGATTATTCTTTTTAAGATTTGCTTCTTCCCCAGATTTGAGGAATGTGATTTTTTCAAGGGACAGCCCCTGACCTGAAAGTGAACATGCTTTTTTCTCCCCTTTTCATATGTCCAAGATGCCATAGCTTACTTTACCAGCCACTACTGCAGAAACTATTGTCATGGTGATCTGATGCCAGGAGAAGGAGGAGCAGAGGGCTGGATTTGCCAAACGATTTCTTTGCCAAACAACCCATTGGTGGGATTATATCTTCTTTTACTGGGTTCCATATTCACATCCCTGACCACTGCCAGGCACTTTGTTGGATCATTGCCTGGAAATTGTTCTGAACTGCTTAGAGGAAAAATACAAACAATCCATATCACAGCCTTTATCCTGCAGTATTAAAAAGCCAATGTTCCATGTCTTGGAAATGGACAGCTATGGTGTGAGAAATCAGTGAAAAATCTTGAAAAAGAAGGTATGTGCATGATTTACAGAACTTTCTCGAACATGTGAGATATCTTCTTTCACAGCTACTAGAACATTCTCATTCATCTAAGAAGAATTTCATTTCATTGTGCTTCTGTATATAATTTTAAATCATACAAAGATATTCTCTATTTAGTCATGTATGCATAGCCTCAATAGGTCTTAAATTCCAGATTTCCTTCTGTGGCAATGCTTGGCGTCTTCAAGTAATTGAACAATTACTGTATAGCTGAGAAAAATGCAATATGCACTATATTACAAGAAAAGAAAAAAGTGATGGACAACAGAGCAAATTATTGCAGAAAAAAGAAACAAAGGGGAAATCATCTAAGTGTGTAAGGAATATTTTGTTTTGTGTTGCTTTTTCCCTTTTCCTAAACTATATGGCTATATTTTTGAGTTCTAGCTGCACCTGTGGCCTTTGGACCTAATGTTTATGACAGATGGACTGGATTATATTTGAAGACTTTATTGCAGAATCCTTCTGTAGATATCTGTGCCATAATAGACATTGGACTTAGCACATGTGTATATTTATCATTACAGCTTCCTCTCAACTTTCTCTTTGTGCACAACTTTGACTCCAAAGAACTTTATTTATCATGAGGTTCATTCTCCTAAACACATGATCCCTTTGTCTATAATAAAAAAGAAATCTTTGAAGGAAGAGAAAAAAAGAAAGCTGTAAGTAGGAACCAAAAGTAGGAATAATGTATCATCCCTGACAGCACCCTCAGTGGACACTAATCATGGTCACACTTGTGGGTGATGCTCATGTGTCAAACAGGCAGAGAAATCTGTTGTCAAAGTATAGAGCGCATGTTGCTCAACAATGGATTGTCGGAAGGAAGCAACTTGAGGGATCATCAGAGAGAGAGCTTTGAATCTCCCTGGCAGCTCAAATGCAGAAAGCAGCAGCCAACACACAATGGACATTTTATATGTCAGGAATGAGAAACAAAGCCATAAAGAAAAAGAGAACACTGGTTCATTCTCATGACCAGTTGGTTTCTAAAACCAGTAGCTATCAGAGAGGTTCCCCAGAGAGACCATAGGCATCAGGCTAGGACTTTCAGGAATAGTCTTACATCTCATTGCTGCTCCAGTGATGATCTTATAGGCACTGCATGCAAAATATTTGTAGTTTTGGGTATGTGAGGAGAATTCTTAAAAAATATAAATGTACCTTGGATATCTTGGTTTCTTGACAAAATGTCAAATGCTAGAATTTACAGTTTTAATCATGTGTTCAGCTTACAGCTTTAAAGCTCCATGTTCTAGCATAGATGATTTGCCTTCATAACATTTAGTCCCTCCCCCCGCTTTCCCCCCCAAACAGGAATAAACTGTAATAACTTTTAAACTAGCTACTGAATTTAAACTGTAATGTAATATTCAGTGTCAATGAGATCACTCCCTTAATATCCTGGCTATATGTTATCTTGGGTTTCACAGTTCTGATTCAAGGAGGCACATTGTGATGCTTTGTATGAAGAAAGCTGTTTGCCTATAAAGTTTCCACTGAACTACTCTCATATTAGACTGTTGATAGCTATTTTCCATGCATGTTTCATTCTGAAAGAAATACACTGGTTAGGAAATGTCAAAGTGATCAAAACAGCTTGGGGTTAAATCCAGTTTTAGTTATTAAAATCAGCCCTATTGGTTTTAATGAGTCTGCTTGAAATATGACTAACAGCTCTTGTAGCTCAGTATAAAGGATTGTGAGTTCTCTTAGTATATCTCTTTTCATTTTTCCTGGTATTGCCAAATGTTGATGCCTATGCATCCACTTTTATTATGTCCATTTTTTTGTTTTTATCTTCATTATTTCGGGAGGAAATTATCAGTTGCTAGTTGAATCCCCATTAGATGGTTTCTTAAACAATTGTGTGGGTTGGGATATATTTACGGTATATGTTTTTGAAAAGTATTTAAAAATATTTTCCTTAGTGCCATAATATTTTAGTACAAAAGTGATTTACCTATTTCATAGATATACTCTAGTAGCATAACTCTTAGAATTTTTTAAACAGAAAAGGGAAGAAGAGAATGAAAGAAACCCAAACATTTTTTCCTACTATCCATTTTGAAATTGTCCTGTAAGTAAACACTGCAGCCAACCTCACAATACAAACCACAGGCATGGGTCTCAATAATAGATGCATACATACCTCTTGGGACTTCTTTATCTACTATGTCTTAGGGTTAACCAAAAATAAACATTAAAACAAATAATTGGAATGTGAAACTAGCATGTTTTAGAGGTTTCATCATGCAATACATTTTCAGCATCCTAGGATGCTTTTGCCCTAGTTGAACCATGGAGCCTCACGCTGCCCATCAGACAGTGCAGGCTCACTTCCAGTGGGGCTCCTTGGCTCATCCAGTGCTCAAACATCACATGACACTGCACTGGCAACACAGGAACCTTCCCATGTTCCATTAGGAACAACGAGGCTAGCGAGAGGGGAAGCCGCATGGTGACGCTTTCCCACATGTGATGGGGAAATGTTGCTGCCAGTGAGGTGGAGCAAGGGGTGCCAGGATTGCCTAGCTACCCCACCAATTTGTCATGGAGGCTGGTGAATCGGGAAGGGGGTCCTTAGTTGTTGTGATGGAGTCCTTAGCTGTTGATGATAATTCCAGCAAACAGTCCATGTTAACAAACACTGGAATTTCCAGCAACATTTATCTCTTCAGTTTTCTTCCTAAGTCTGGAGCCACATTTTCTTCTTTTAGGTAGAACTTGGTGCCAGTTGTTCCTTTCCCTTCATTTATTTTTAAATGGATAGATATATGTAAAGTTATGCATGTGGACTATATATAATTAGTTTTATATAAAGATCTCAAAACAGAAAAACATTGACTTAGTGCAGTACCTTTCCAGATAATGTATTCAGGAAAAGACTGATATAGTTCCCTGGCAAGATACTGCCATTTATTCTTCTTTTGTGTGAACATTAATACAAAGTATAAGGAGTATGAATGGTACTTGACAAAGGGAATTTTTCATAATTTCAGATTACATTATGAAATTATGAAAAGCAGAGGGGAGACTGGATTTCTCCCCCCTCCTCCCTAAATTTTAATTTTCATTATTTTACTATGCGTGTCACAGTAACAAAAAAAATGAAATAAACCTGAAATTCTTTACATTCTGGAATGAAATACACACATAGTAGAAAAATGCAAAGGCATTTTTTGGAATTACATTTTGGAGGTACAACTTTGGTATTTGAAGGATGATCGAGAGAAATGGCAAGTTTAATTCATGCAGTAGCAACCCATTATATTAAAGACATGGATCAAGGCAGAAAACTTACCAAGTAATTGGAACATTGTATTTATTTTATTGGCCGATTGTAAAGTTCAGGCAACATTTACAGGTCCCCATGTATTTGCAATGCATTGCAAAACAGGAGGTATAAAAAGAATTGTGAACCTGGGCATTTTGCAAGCATGAATCACATTTTACTGGGTGTGTTTTCATGTTTTCATATTATTCTGGTACATGTTGATCTTTTATGGCACTGACTGTTGTAAATTACTCATCCTTTTTAGTGAAAATGTCATTTGAGTATTTAGTTTGATGAGACAAAGCAACAGAAAAAAGTGTGTGGAAGTGGAACAGAATGTATTAACTTATTTCACTATTTCATGTTTCACCCATGTCATATGCTGCTTCTAATTTGTTAACTTTATCTCAAATTTGGCATAAAACCTCTAACATTTTATGACTCAAAATTTTGGATACCTGAAGCATCCACTAATAATTATTTTTGAATCACATTACATTAAGCAACAAAAATAGAATATCTAAATGACTATAAGGGTGCAAGTTAGGAAAATACAGTTTTTAGGTTAGAACTCCCAGATTACCTCAAATAGTATGACCATGGTGTCTGGGGATTTCAGAGAACTGTAGTTCAGAAAAGTAATTTTTCCAAGTTCTCTTTCTAAATTCTAAGAATTGGGAATTTGTCTTCTTTTGAATCAGACCATTAGCCCATCTAACTCTGTATTGCCTATATTAGATATAGATCTTTGCTTATTTCCCTGTGTATGAATGAGAAATTTCAAATATTATCACCTACTGCACACAATTTTCTATATGTGTTCTGATGGTATTATGCCCTTCAGGACATTTGCTCCCCCGCCACTGAAATAATGAAGCAGGCAACCATATCGGAATAACTATGGGCAACTTCATTATTACCAATTTAAATTTTCTTCATGAACTGCAATAAACTGTGTGATGGAGGAACGTGATATGGGATAATCAGAGGCAGTAGGCCCTCCCCAACCTTCTCCTCAGCTTACTTGGGATAGACACCTCAGTCCCCCAAGCACAACTTTGCTTCACTTGGGTTATTCCCAGGGCAACCCTTTAGGAAAGCTACCTTGATTATTCCAACCCCAAGCCATGAGGCTTCAGTGGGGTTCGAATTCCCACGCATCTCCTAGGCCATTTCCATTTACTGCCCTCTTGGTTACGCTAACACACAGGTGGAGGTTACCATTCCTGGTCTTCACCAGGGTGCCTTAAGTGCACACTGAAATGTAACTCCTCCCAGTTTCCGACCTGAAGGGACTGTTCAACCTTTAATAGGTTGGGCCAGCCAAACAAAAAAATAATCCCAGCTGAGACTAAATCAAACTGAGCCTTCCTTCATTGGGGGGGGGCGACAGCAAATAGCCCTCCCCTCCTGGCTGGCAGGGAGACGAGACCTAATTTTGTGCAGGGGAGGGATTGGATTTTTATAAAATTTGAACAAACACAGGATGGAGACATCTCACTTAGAAGCACACACAAAAAGAATAGGTTTGATATGTGAACTAAACATGAAGTAGCAATGAGGTATGGTTCCTTAAAAAAATCCCAACACGGGGGAAGCATCGCCGAAGCGGCGCAGATCTGTGCTGCTCCACTGGAGCCAGCACAACATGGGAAGGCTCTTGTGTTGTGAGGGAAGCATTGTACAATGCTTTCATTCCAGTTGTGGGCAGGGCCTCCACCAGAAGTCCAGCAACATCATGTGATTGGTATCATGCCCATGCATCACTGGACTGGCAGGGCAGTATCCTAGTGTGCTAAAAAAAGGCCTGTTTGATAAAGTCAAACAAGGTAAAATGTTTAAAAGATTGCCACATAGCTAAAAAAATGGATTTTCTCTTATACCACAAGGTAAGAACTGTTCAATTGTGTTCAAATAAGAAAACTGGGAGTGCTAACAGAACATTAAAAAAACTTCCTTCTTGGTAGAAAAACTGACAGTGAAACATATTATCTCAGAAGCTGGTGAGGCCTCCTTCATTAGAGCCTTGTTTGAACTGAAGCACCTAATAGAGATGCATTTATAGTAGATTTCCTGCACTGGAAGAATGTTTAACCTAGTGGTCTTTGAATTTCCTTCCAAATTTGTAATTCAATTTTATGTTTTCAAACGGAAGAGTAAATGGAAATGACAGGAATTGAATGTAGATCTATTTCCACACAAAGCTACAAGGTAATGGCCCTATACCCACACATCCAAGGCCTACAACTTCATCACATGGACTTACAGATTTGTAGAGGTCTGCTTCTATAGTGATGGCAATAATGCTTTCAGTTGCAAATCGTTCCATGAAACTTTTATTCCTTCCCATCCCACTGTTTTCTTGAAGTGTTCTTGACTCCTTGTTGCCTGCCTTCACATTCATCACATGGGGGAAGGCTTCTGAAGTCCTCCCTGCTTTTCCTCCTTCTCTATCAGCTGAAAAAACCTCTCTTTTTCTCTTTCTCTTTTTTCTCTGCTGCCTCTGCCACCACCTCCCCAGCCAAACACTGCTCTCCATTGCTCTCTGTCTGCAGCAACAAAATGGGACAGAGAAGGATAGTTCCATGTGCTTTTAGTCTTAAAGAGCAGATCAAATCGCAGTAGTGGCTCACAAGATGATTACTCACCCATGGTGGGAGTTCCCTCCTTCAGGCTCATTTCTGTGATGGATGGGAACCCATGACAGCCGGAAGTAGTTCAACATCACGTGATAGGCTCCATGCCTCTCCATCATTGAAACGAGCCTGAAGTGTCCTTGGACAGGGAAATAAGTAAATGTGATGGAGTCACTTATGTTCTGTAGTTATATATTCTGTCTTGTAAATGAGACTAGAAAAAGGAATGCAAAATGAGAGGCATCGCTCATTTCCTTTAATACGAAATGAGAGCCAAGAGGTATAGCTACAATATTTTAGTTATATTCCATCTCATAACCACATTAAAAATGACCTTAAAAGCCAGTTCTGAATGTTACAGTGGAGAGCTGTAGGATGATATAATCAGCTCCCTCCCATTGGAAAGTGATAGTGCACTGAAGAATTGTAATTGGACCCCACATGATTTCCTTTTTCTGCTTCTCACATGTTTGTTTGCTAGTGGGAGGGGACTGATCATGTCATCCTTTTACCCCCACCCCCTTTTGCCAGCACTGTAGAATTCTTTAAGGTTGTCTCTTTAGGGAAACATTCTGTAGAAAGGGGTATCCAGGCTTATTTCAAGGAGGATCTTGGAGTCCATGTAAAGTAACAAGACATGAAAACTAGCAGTATGGAATGAAGACAAGGTTTGCTTTGGATCTTAATTCTGTGCTCTGCAGATTTCTTTATCTCAAACAACTTCAGGTATAGCCTGCTTTCCCTTCAGTCTGAAATGGAGCTTCAATTCTGAAATTCAAGGCATTGTGTATATCTCCAGTGACATTCTTTGTATTGCCAAGATACTGTATGTCAGTTAAGCACATCAAGCAGCTATATGTTTTTCTTTTTGAACAGACCTCCGAGTTATTTGCAGGCATAGTAACCCTTTCTGAACAAATTGAACTCAATGTATTTCAAAAATATACTGTAGGTATGTTGGGTGATAGATCTAGAGTATGTGATTTTGGGTGAGAACTTTGCAAGGAAAAGCCTGTGTGAAAATGTAAAGCACCACACTGCAACAATTCATAAGGCAGATGAAGATTTTGAGGCATGAGAGGTTTTAAATTTGTGAGGAAGCAAGTTACTTCTCCCTCTATGTTTTCAAAACAATTGGTATAAAAATAGCTTGGAAAGGGACCCATAGGTAAGATCTATAAAATTTCAAAAGGATGGGTACAGAAATAAGGGCATTATTGTGTGTGTCAATGCCTGTGTGTGTTCTACTCAATTTTTCTTCTAATTATCTGCCAACTAAGGCAGCATGCATCCAAGGAAGTGGGCTGAAGTCCATGAAAACATATGCCAAATAAAACTAGTTAGTCTTTTAAGATGCTACAAAACTCTCTCCTGTTTTATTGCAACTGCTTAACATGGCTGCACCATTGGGAATTTCTGTTCAATTGGCAATGTCCTGCCAAAAGAGTAAGAGCTCTAGTAGTTGGTTGGAAGGTAGAACTGCCAGTGACAAAATCTTCCTCCCTGTGTGGAATTTCTCTTTTTGAGAGAGCCTGAGAAGATTAAATGAACTTAAATGTCTATAAGCCCCACCCCCAAATATGCAAACCTCAATGCTTCAGAACCAGCCCAAATTTCTTCAAGCTACTTTGAAGACACCCAGCTATATAATAAAAGCCCAAAAAATCCTGAAATGCAGCCTGTTTGGGTTATGAATTCTAACGTTGTCTAAAAACAGAAAATCTTAATCAGAAGTGTCTAATCTGAAGCATGAAATAATGAGTTCAATATATTAGCCTCTCTTGATTGCTGATAAAATGGGGGCCTGTTGCTAATTTTTGTGAAGATTGACTCCTTTCAAGTAGTAGCACAGGTTGAGGAAAATGTTAATTAACGTGTTGGGTTACAGATTAATTGATTCTCCCCTTAAACATGACTTGACTTCATGGTTTCCTGGTTGATGTTAGAAGTTAATCCTATACCACAACCAGCTAATTAATTTATTATGTATTGTTAGAGTTAGGTGACTCTCTTTTTCAGATCTGGTAAAATAGGCAGGGATTGGAGGAAACGTATCAGCCAGGATTATGCTACCTTGTTTTTTAAATGAAAACAAAGAAAGGAGAACTTCCTAGAATAGAGAAACATAAGTGGGGGAATGTTACTGTTTCTTCAAAAGGAGGGCCCACAGCAGCCATGGCCCTTTTATAGTGTTTCCTTACCTTCCACCTACAGACCTGTATGAATGTTTTTGTAGTCTTTCTAGGTGGTAGAGAGTATCCCTTATTCAAAATGCTTGAGATATCTTAAAAATGAAATCCAAGTGTAAACACAAAATTTGTTTCATCAATACCTTATACACATAGCTTGAGATAATGTGACACACAATACTTCTAAATAATTTTGTGCATGAAACAGAGTTTGTGTACACTGAACCATTAGAAAGCCATCAATGTGAACAATTTCAGTTTTTGAAGTATTTCAGAATTCCAGATAAGGACACTCAACTCATATTGTATATGTGTGTGGTTTGTGAGTTTTCCATTCAACTATTTATTTATTTATTTATTGTTTCTTGCCCCACTTTATTTCAACCCCGAAGGGGACTCAGAGAAGGTTCCAAAAAAGAACAGCTTCAAATATTATTGATTTTATTTAATTTTTGTTTTTTGTTTTTGTGTATTGCTGCCTGGTGTTAGATGGACTCCGAATACTCATGGCTAAGAATTTTTCAATTTTGATTCATTGACTTATTTTTATAGCCAACCACTAACTGTCATTTGAAAAGCAATCCTTAAGAATGGAATCTCATCCTACCGTTTCTTCAATTAAGTTTTCTTACTAATCTGCACCTTCCTTTTCTTCCTATCCCTATTCACATCTATCCATTCATATATTTACTTTCCATTTAGACACTGTTATAAAAAGAACAACATGTGTCTTGTACCAAGAGAACACTAGTCCTCTATATGGCTAGTCTTGAATATAACAAAAGAAGGAGGAACTGGACCCACATTCTAAGGCCCCTTCCACACAGCTGAATAAAATCCCACATTTTCTGCTTCGAACTGGAATATATGGCAGTGTGGACTCAGATGACGCTGTTCAAAGCTGATATTGTGAGATTTTCTGCCTTGATATTCTGGGTTATATGGCTGTGTGGAAGGGCCTTAAGTCAGGCCTGCACAACCAGTGGCCCTGTTTTGGCCTCCAACTTCCAGAATTCCTGGCCATTGAACAAGCTGGCTAGGACTTCTGAGAGTTGGAGACCAAAACAGCTGGAGGACTGCAGGTTGTGCTGACCTGCTCTAAGTGATGTGAGTTCATATGGGTCTGGTTCCTCCTCCTCTTCCTGTTTGCTGCATGCTTTTATTCCTTTTATTCCTTCTGTAAGTCCAACTTTTTATTTTATCAGTAAAGTCGACATGGTCCGATTAAGGCTAAAGCATGAGGTTTTTTTGGACGAATGGATCTAATTATGTTTTAAATTTTTATATTGTATTTTAATCATTTTTAATTGATTGTATATACTGTTTTGATTTATAATTATATTGTAGGCATTGAATTTTGCCAATTGTTTTAAGCCGCCCTGAGTCCCTTTGGGTGAGAAGGGCGGGATATAAATGCTGGAAATAAATAATAATAAATAAATTGCCCCCAAAATATAAGCAGCTCTGCATAGATAAGTTTATAAACTTTTGTGTTACAACAGCTACTAATGGCACTGTTCAGGATAAATCTTTGATAGAAGACCTATTGTCCTGATGGGACAAATTTAAATGACTAAGGACCACATTAGATGATCTTTGAGCTCTCTTAGGAAATGGAGCCCCACAGGAGTCCCACGGATGCCATCACATTATGTAAGGGCATTTCTGATGGGACCCCGTGGTGCTCTGTTTCCTAAGTGCATGGAAACGGAGCCCGAAGACCATCCTCAGGAGTCAGGTGTTGCCTGACTCCAAGCAGCAGAATATGGTGGAAAGTGAGGAGAAAATGGGGAAAGGCGAGGTAAGCACATGGGATGGCTGGCCATCCCTGAAGATGGGTAAAGAATATAGGGAACAGTGTAAGACGGATCCCTCTGATGAGGTCCTTAGTCACACTTTCACTATATGTAAAAATAATATTCCAAATACATTCTGAACTCAGTTCCCATGGCTGCCATGGTTCACGAGTGGAGTAATGCTCTGGCCCATTCCTGAATTTAGGTGACCATGTAGATGAGCCCTAAGATGACCTATTCATGTCAACTCAGGACTAGCCTTTATGGAGTCCAAATGATTGAATCTCACTACAAATTAGAGCAGTATAATTCTACACCCGTCAATAGTTTAATTTCTTCCCCTGAATCATTTTGTTGTAGCTTCAGGAAATAAAATTAGGGAAAAGCAGGGCATATCTCGCAACATATTACTTCTTAAAGGCTTCATATTAGTTTGGCCAATGATTTTCCACATGAATGCCAAACTGTGAGCCCAATTCAGTCTTGAGAGGATGTGTCATTGAAATCGATCAAGCTTACTTCTAAGGAAATATGTGTGGGATTGTGGCATTAGTCTGCCAGCATGAATAAAGACTTGACAGTTTGGCCCAAACTTATTTTTCTTTTTAATGTCATGTAGTTCTGAATCTGAGCTATTGTGTTGTTCTATGATTCTGTCCCTCATACTTAATAGTGCCTTTTCTCCCTGTGAATCATTCTTCAGTCTTGTCTTTTTAAATTTCTCCTGTCTAACATCCCTTTCTGAAATATATTTTAAAAATGCAAGTCACAGTGATCCGAGACAAACAAGCTGCCTCGCTGTAAAATAAATAGCCTTGAAATTCTACAAAGTAAATCAATTCCCTTCAAGATTAAGCTGAAATGTTTGCTTGAGCTTCATGTCTCAAAATCTGAGCACTTAACCAGATGACAGCAGAGGGTTTTTTTTTTATTTTTGCCAGCAAAACATATCTTTACTTAACCAGGGCCATCTTTCAATGAGAACAGAGCAAAATGCTGCCCTCTGCCATCAAAACATGCCTCTAGCCCTATTTATTTATGAGAAGCTTTGTACTGGATACAAACTGATATGTATGTTATCCAGCTTTACGCAAGACATCACATGGTATTAGTAATCTGATATAGGGTTTTAAAAGGATAGGAGAACTGCCAGTTTTAAGTGCCAGCAGTTTTTCCCTTTGCTATGAATGTAAGGCTGAGAAATACTCTAACCTTCAAGGGTAGCTCAGTCTTCAAAGATAATTTCAGTGTTTATTACTTGAAATATTTTTCATACCCAGGCCATGCTTGAAGTTAAATAATGGCAACTTAAATATCAAAATGTTAACTTAACAAATACAGAGAATTCTTAATAATATAATTAAATGATACCAGATGAACAGATTCAGATGTCATTTATGGTTTTTCTATATTTCTCATTTTTCTAGTATTTTGAAACATTTATAATAATTTATATGCATTTTTCCTGCTCATTCCTCCTAGTGCATTTTACATGTTTGCAATTATAATGTATTTTTGTACTTTTTAAAACATCTGTAGATACTTTTGGGGCAGTTTGCATAATATAATATGTTTATAGACAATTTAATACAATTATAGCACTTTTGTGCAAATAATATTATTCAAATGGGATAGAATCATATAGTAAGTAATATAACACATTAGATAACTATTTTCTTTTTCCTGTTATTGCTTTTCCTTTTTTCTTCTTTAACTCCCTATTTGCCAAGGAAGGAAGGACATCCAAAGGAAAAGAATACATTGGGAAGAATGAGAGTAAAAAAGAGGAAGACTATATTACAGATAGAGTCAATCTAAGGAAGCTCTTGTTCTGAGTTTGCAAGACCTAATCAAGTCTGTTGATGACCAGAACTTTTGGAGGGCTCTCATTCACAAATAGGAATGACAACATTGGTCGTGTAGTCCAGGGCTGTAGCCAGAAAAAAATGGGGGTGGTGGTGGTGGTTTGAAACTTTTTTTAATGAATCATGAAGAGTAGTTCTATAACAGAAAATAATTTAAATAGTATGGTTCATTCTATATTTTATATAGATTTAATAAAATCATTTTTCTGTTTTAGTTACAAAGCTTCATGTCTTAAAATAAGCGAAAATGACTGTTAATTGGTAATTTATAGTTACAAAATATACCACTTGAAAACTATGTCAATACACTTTGGCAGAAATCAGGCTCCATCGATAAACTTGAGTGGACACTCAAAAGTGCAAGTCCAGTCAGTCTTTCTTGCCCCATTGTGCTTCTTATGTATGTTTTCAAATGTTTAAGAATTGAAAATGACATTATATACACACACTTTAAATTGGCATATCTAAAGGTCAAGATCAATGACCCATACATATTAAATTTTAAGAATTTTACATAAAATACCTTTAATCTGGTACCTAATTATTACATATTTTACATAAAATAATACATATTTTACATAAAATACCTTTAATCTGGTACCTAATTATTCAAAACTTACTTTTAAACTTCTAAGTATAAACTTATAGTTTAGGAGAAATTAAAGTATAAACTTTTAAAGCTAACACAAATTATCACATCTCTTATATACCTGGAAACATCGTAAGGTGTATTTAAACTTAAATTTTCCTTATGGAGTTTTTTGGGATTACAATCCCCCAAGTGCATGAGGCTTGACATAAAACAAAAGCACTGCCCTAATAGACACTGCAAGGATATTTATCATAATGAATATAAGGAATATAATGAAGATTTATATTTAATCTGAGTGTGTAGCTGAAACACTATAGGTGGAAGACTGTGACTGCTTAATCTCTGTACCTTTCAGGGGGTTAGACTATGAGCCTGGCAACTCCTCTCAAACACTGTAGGAAATTGTACCCCCTGTGGCAGCAAAGCAAACAGCCTCTTCCAGGAAGGACCAAACATGCAATCTAGCATGAGGTAAAAATACAGCCCTGAAGGCCATAGGCAGGATTCCCACCCCAAACCAGGCAGTTGGCCACATAACGAAGATTTATACTTACAATAGTGTGTCCATGCCCTGCTCTGAGGCCAAGAGAGTATGTCTGCGCAGCTTTCAGAACAGACCAAATCTGATGCCCTGTAGTTTGTTAGGCCATGAGCCTGACCAGGCAGAAACTGGAGGGCTTTTCAGATACAGGAGAAGTTCACATGGCATCCTTCAGAATGGTCCCAGCCTGAGGCAACAACAATCCAAAGGCATGAAGCCTGAACAAAATTGAGACCTCCAAAAGAAGGCTTTCTTATATATTGACAAAGGCTATAAAGCTGAACATGAGGCCTAAAACAAGATGGATGCCTCCCAAGATTTAAAGCCTAACATGAGGCCTGAAACAAGATAATTGCAAGAGCTTAAAGCCTAACACGAGGCCAAAGCTTAACTCCTAACATGAAGTATGCAATAAAATGTAGGCCTTAGTATTTGATGACACAGTTAATGAGAAGAATTTATGTGCCTTCCTGGGGCTAAGAGAGTGTGACTCCCTCCAGACAACAATTCCTTAAGTATTAAAGGAAGGAGTTGTCTGCAAATTTCCTCTGTGACCTAAAAATCATGAGTTGAGGCTTGAGGAAAGAGCATGACTCACCCAGGCAACAACTTATCAAGAGTTTATTTTAAAGGGAGGGGAGGGAAAACCTTCTCTGCTACAGAATGTGCCTTCCTTGAGGCAGCTCAGGAGGGAAACTCTGCTTAGTGCAGCCACCAAAACCTCCAGCCCAGCCCTTATGGTCTGCTGCTAGAAAATCCCTGCCAATAAATGTCAAGGGCAGAAACTGCCCAAATTGTAGCATGTCTCCCTGAGGCAAAGGCATAGCAATTGGAACCCTACTATCTCGGAAAGGGAAGGGGAGGGGGCAAGGAGGGAAAGGCCTAATGCCCCATTGGGAACCAGGGCCGGCCCCACTCATGCGGCAGCTGACGCCGCCGCCTCGGGCGCAGGCCCGGGGGGGCGCCGTCAGGCTGGGCGGGAGGCGGGGCACCGCCCTGACGGTGCCCCGCCTCCCGCCCAGTGCGCCCTGGCCCGTCTGGCCTGCTAGAAAAGGCCAGACGGGCGAGCGGGAGTAGCGTGGGAGGCGGGGCCAGCTCTGACGCCGCTCCCCCCCCCCCGCCCAGCGTGCCTTGGCCCTGCCTCCCACGTTGCGTGGGAGGCAGGGCCAAGGCACGCTGGGCGGGGGGGGGGAGCGGCGTCAGAGCTGGCCCCGCCTCCCACGTTACCCCCGCTCGCCCGTCTGGCCTTGTGTAGCAGGCCAGACTCAGCGGAGGTTCCTCCAGGCCGCAATCGCGGCCTGGAGAAACCTCCGCTGAGTCTGGCCTGCTACACAAGGCCAGACGGGCGAGCGGGGGTAACGTGGGAGGCGGGGCCAGCTCTGACGCCGCCCCCCCGCCCAGCGTGCCCTGGCCCCGCCTCCCACGTTGCGTGGGAGGCAGGGCCAAGGCACGCTGGGCGGGGGGGGGGGGGAGCGGCGTCAGAGCTGGCCCCGCCTCCCACGTTACCCCCGCTCGCCCGTCTGGCCTTTTGTAGCAGGCCAGACTCAGCGGAGGTTCCTCCAGGCCGCAATCGCGGCCTGGAGAAACCTCCGCTGAGTCTGGCCTGCTACAAAAGGCCAGACGGGCGAGCGGGGGTAGCGTGGGAGGCGGGGCCAACTCTGGCCCCGCCCCCCCGCCCAGCGTGCCCTGGCCCCGCCTCCCACGCTGCGTGGGAGGCGGGGCCAGGGCACGGGGGCGGGGCCAACTCTGGCCCCGCCCCCTCACTATTCGCCCTGGCCCCGCCTCCCACGCAGCGTGGGAGGCGGGGCCAGAGCACGCTGGGCGGGGCCAGGGCGCCGGTGGCGGGGGCGCTTTTCAGCACCCCCGCTTTACATAAAAAAATATCTCCGGCCGGCCCTGTTGGGAACCTTCCTCTTACTACCTCATGCTGAAGCAAAGAGCAAAGCAGGGGAGTGGAGCAGCCTCAAATAGCCTGAAGCTCTGCCCCCATTGATTGCCCTCACCAAGTCTGGTTTCTTTCATGAGGGCCTTCAAATCCCTTCCCCCATGCCCTAAGCTTTGCCTGCCACTTATGGGTGGGCCAACTTGGTTGCTTCCAGCTTATCAGCTATTGCTGTAAGTGTGAATAAATTGTCAAAATTTGCTTGAGATAGTGCTTGCATTTCTGGAGGGACTTGATTAATTTTTGCTTTTCATACACTTAGCATGGGGATTTGGTTAACCAGTTCAAATTCATGAGTAAACCAGTTTTTTTGTAATCTGAAATTTGGGGGGAGAAGGGGTTGAACTATTAAACCCTTGGCTACAGCCCTGGTGTACTGCAACCCATAGCCATAACATTTTCCATGGGAAAAGGCTTCTCCCATCTTATGACAAGATCTATTAATTTTCATTTGAAACCT
Organism: Anolis carolinensis; assembly: GCF_035594765.1. NCBI lineage: Eukaryota > Metazoa > Chordata > Lepidosauria > Squamata > Anolidae > Anolis > Anolis carolinensis. The sequence continues at coordinate 48,367,800 of NC_085844.1, forward strand.
CATTTTAACTTTCTCTATATCAACTAAATTTTGAGGCTTTTCTGTGCATCTTTGAAGATTCATAATACAAGATTCTAACTTTGTGCTGACTTTTAATGTGACTGACCCTCGAGCACAACACTTTAAATGCAGGAAACACTATGCTTAATAGGCATTATCATATTTTCTGTGTGTATAACTTCCTTGGATTTTACAAGCTCTGCATACCCACCACAGTTTCCTTAGTATGATAAGTGGGTTGTACTAGGAGATTTGGAAGGGTTGCATGCAGATGACTTCAAGAACACTGGCTATGCTTTTACAATGCTTTGGAGCTCCTAAAAGACTAATGCACTGCACATTTTAATGCATAGCATTGTAGTTTATTTAACAATACATTTCTTATGTCTAAATGAACATTTGCCAGGTGTTAAACCAGCATCTTTAAGTTAATTTAAAGCCCAGTGTCCGAGAAATTAACCATGACATTCCCATTACCATTAATTGGTGTTCTGTGGATAATTTATTGTGTACCAAGTCTAAATTGTACCCTACCATGTTCACCAGAATAATCACAGAGCAATGGGGGAGAATAATTTTCACTGATTCAACTATTTGTAAAGTGCCCTGATTCTAGTTCCTGGGATTTCCATTTTTAAAAATCCGTATGTGCACACATCTTCATATGAATATGCTCCCTTATTCCCCCACTGTTTCTGAATGATGAAATTGTTTCTTTGGTAGATAAGGTTTGAACAACTCTGACAGCGAATGGAAGCAGGTGGCAGCTTGTTCTTAAGCAGCAGCAAAGGATATCAAGTGCAGGAACAGAGCTCTTGGGAGATACTGTAAGATACTCAATATATCAGCAACCATCCTTCCTTTCATTGTAGAATTATATGTTTGGTTTCTAGAAAGCTATCTTCAAAAGAACCACAATGAACATGGGGACAACTTAAGCTTTCTTTCTTTGGGGTGACAAAAATTGAATGTGAAACACAAAAAAGTAGCTACTGCATAAAAATCTGAGGCAGTACCAAATAGGTTATTTCATTTTGTAATCACTAGCCATTTAAACACTCCCACATAGCAGCTGTTGCTGTATCATGATCTCTACTGCTCTGTATTAGAATGATAGAATCTTAGAGTTGGAAGAGACCACAAGAGCCATCAAGCAGGAATTCACTACTAAAGTACTCCTGAAAGATGCCCATCCAACCTGTCTTTAAAGATCTCTTTTCACTATCATTTGAGGCAATCTGTTCAACTGTTAAACAGTAAACAGTTATTTCTAATGTAAGAATCTCATTTTGTGCCATATAAACCCATTAGTTTATATCCCATCAATTTGTTTTCTTGAATAGCAGAAAACAAACTGGCTCCATCTTTTACCTGACATCTCTCCCAATGTTTAAAGATAGATCTCCCATCATTTCTCAGTCTTCTCTTCTCCAGACTAAACATACAGTAGAGTCTCACTTATCCAGCATTCGCTTATCCAACATTCTGGATCATCCAACGCAGTTTGCCTCCTGCTCAGATTCACAACTGTTTCTCTAGGCAGCAAGGATTGAACTTTTTATGGATTTAATTTCCAATAATGTTGCTACTGTAAGTTCATTTTATGCAATTCTATATTTGTAGTCAATTTGTTAGTAGTCAATGTTTTTTAAGACAATGTTTTCAATATATTGCAATGTTTTGGTGCAAAATTCATAAATACAGTAACATTACTGTCTTTTGGACTGCTTTTTCTGTCAATTTGTTGTGAAATGTGATGTTTTTGGTGCTTAATTTGTAAAATCATAACGTAATTTGATGTTTAATAGGCTTTTCCTTAATCCCTCCTTATTATCCAACATTTTCGCTTATCCAACGTTCTGCTGGCCCGTTTATGTTGGATGAGACTCTACTCCTTCAGTCATTCATCATAAGACTTGGTTTCCAGATCTTCAATCTGTTTGTCCTTCTCTGGACATGATTGAGCCAGTACTGTATTCTAAAATTCTGGTACCCAGAACTGGACCAGAATCCCAGGTGAGATCTAAATGGGAATAGAGGACCAGTACATCTTTCATTGATCTGAAAGCTGTGCTCCTGATGATACAATTCAGAATTGCATCTCCTGTTTTGGCAGCTGCATCATACCTAACCAAACCTGCTGTGGAAAGGTGAGCCACAACAGTGCCTGATCTGCTTCAGCATTTGGGGCATGGTTAAGATGTAATGAGACATTGCCTTGGAAATGAAGTGTTTTCACCCTCAAATGGCATTCATAGGTCAACCACTAGAGCCACATCATTTAAGGATAGTTCATTGTAGATTCATTTAACAAAATGACATTAAGTATCATTTGAAATCTGTTATGGATTCCTTGTCTTCATTTCCTAGTCAAGAAAGTGAGATGACTTTCCATGTTATAGAGGAGAAAAAGTCTTACAATATAGAATTTGGCTAGGCTGAACATGCAAGTATGTTTCTATGAATTGTAATGAAAATGAAATTGGGGAATTTTCACATTCTCGGTGACCAGTAGGCTTGGATAGTCATCCTTCTTGCAGTCATTTCAGTTCATGTAGTTCCCAGCCAGGCAAACTATGCCTAGAGCTCTTTCTTTCCCATGAGGTTAAAAAGAATCCTGCAGCTCACTGATTTAAAAGGACTTAACTCTCAAGCAAGCATGTGCAGGAATGTTTAATCACTTCAGGACAACATCAAAGGGTCTGACAATTAAAATTGATTTTGTGCTTCATTATTAATAACAGCAACTATTAAGTAGCCATTAATGATGATACAGCTATTATAATCATGGCTCTTATAATAAAAAGAAACATAATTTGACTGGTTAAAGCAGAAATATTATTTTATCATCTACATAAAGCAGCAGCCCCCCCACCCCCAAATTTCCTCCTGCAAATACTTGATTTCCTATTTGTCTATAGCGGTCCATAGAAAGTATATTTAGTGTCAAAGGGCTAAATCTAGTTGGTAATCTCAGTTAGAACATAACTCCTGAATCTATGCAACTTGTTAAACCAACACTTATATATGTCCTATTGATTAAATGGGATTTGGTGCAAATTATGCATCAATGGTTGAAACTGTAGTGAAATGTATCTTTGTGTGAGTTGAAGGGGGATATGTATGTGTTTTTATTGTACATAAAGGTATCACATTCTTTTAAAAAATACTACCTGGAATACTTAATGAATAAAACATTAAACATAATACAATACAAAGTAGTGCATAAATAATAATCTGTTTTAAAATGTGATGGATTCATTTTCTAGGCAAAATATATCATTCTGAAACTGATCTAAGGCAGAAGTTAGGGAAGTTTGCATTATCAAATCTTTTAGTTCCAAATTGTCTTCATTTAACAAGGAACATTTTTGGATGAATTTAAATTCCAATGGAATAAGTTTTGCTCTCCAAGGTCCTTTCAATGTAAGTGTATTTCAACTCCTATCAGGCCAAAACAACATAGTCAGTGGTCAGAAATAATAGAATTTGTATTTAAACATGTGGAGGGCTATGGATTTCCCAAGCCTTATCTGGGAGATCAATATCATTACAGTGGCCATATTCAACAGTTACAGAGGTCATGTATCAGTGGTGTCTGTGTATGTATTTCCAGAGAAAAAGAGAGCCATAGGATCAGCTAATATCTGTATGACTCTATAAAATAACAAAGTCTTTCTCCATGCTGAAAGCCATTAGATATTAGATAGCACAGATTTGTGAAAATTCTTAGCAGAAAGAGACAAGATTCCTCAGTTATCAAATGGTTTAGTGCAAGCACATAAATATATGCAGAACCCTCATGCTATGGGTATGTCCAGTAGAGGCGTGCATTTTTCTCGTTAGTCCTTGTAAGTTGTATCAAATTTGTTAAATTTGTACTTACAAGGTGACATCCAATACGTGGGCATGGCCTGTGCCAAAAACTTCAGAATCAATACTTACCCAATACTTTTTCATTTGCATTTTGTAAATCTCTGAAACAAAGCAAAGTAAAAAAGGCTGCTTTTCCTCTTTAAATTAATGGCCTCTCGCCAGGAAAAGCTGGGAGAAAGCAGAATTCACTGGGAAAAAGGGCACAGAACTCAGGGAAATGTAGGTTGGGAAAGCAAGAAGCCCTATGCCAGAGAATTCAAAAAGCCCTGCCATAAACTATATTTCTCAGAATTCTGCTCACATCAGAAATCTCTAATCAAGAGAAGGGAGAGATTTGTCACTCCATAGCAGCAGCCAGCCAGAGTTCCAATGAATGGTTGAATCTGCAAAGAGGAGGACTGACTGATACTTCTAGAAATAAGTAAGTAAATAAGTAGTAGTAGTAGTAGTAGTAGTAATAATAATAATAATAATAATAATAATAATAATAATAATAACAATATTTTATTTCTTTAAATCAGTGCTGGGTTGGGAATAAATCCTTAAATGGATGGTGCTTGGGGGTTCCTTCCAACTCAATATGGGAAGCATATTAATTAGTTTAGAGGCTCGATGGCCATCTGTCAGGAGAGTTTTAATGGTTCCCTTCTGTTTGGAAGAAAGGAGTTGGACTAGATGGCCCTTGAGGGTCCCCTCCAACTCTAGATTCTATGAAAATGTAAAATTGGTTAATATTGGTTTCTATTGGTTAATATATAAGAGACATTCAATGAGATAGCTGTTATGGCGTTTTTAAAAAATATGTCAAAACTTTGAAAAAATCCCTTAAAAAGCCCTTATACAGTAGAGTCCCACTTATCCAACACTCGCTTATCCAACGTTCTGGATTATCCAACGCATTTTTGTAGTCAATGTTTTCAATATATCGTGATATTTTGGTGCTAAATTTGTAAATACAGTAATTACAACATAACATTACTGCGTATTGAACTATTTTTTCTGTCAAATTTGTTGTATAACATGATGTTTTGGTGTTTAATTTGTAAAACCATAACCTATTTTGATGTTTAATAGGCTTTTTCTTAATCTCTCCTTATTATCCAACATATTCGCTTATCCAACATTCTGCCGGCCTGTTTATGTTGGATAAGTGAGACTCTACTGTATCTCTGTCATGTAACGGTTAAAAAAAAACTCAGGGAGTGTTCTTCTATTTTTGCTAATCTCTGTGTGTAATGTAAAATAAAAACAAGATTAGGAAAGGTTTAAATCTCTCCCATTACTACTACAAGCCACTCCTGATCTGGATCAGGATATGCACACTAACTTGCCCATAAAAATAGTTGTAAAATATATCTTCTAGTCATATGGTATGCATTTAATATTACATGTAGTATGTACACTGTTTTGAAATGAACTATGTCTTTAATATATGTAGTATACACTGTTGAAATGCACTTCTATTAAAGTCAGTGAAGCATAGGTTCAGTTTACAGATTCGTTACATGCATCCACATTTATGAGAACCATCTGTGTAGTGTGTGAAGTAGAAACATGTACTTTTCATCTTCTGCTTTGGCTGGGAAAGGAGCCCATGAGCCCTAAGATGCATAAGTCCCAACCAGCATAGTCAGTGATAAGAATTTATGGAAGTGGAACACTAAAAACATCTGGAGGTCTAGAACTGCTCAACCACTCATTCCAGAGTTTTTGAGCTTACACATATGATTGCAGGTTTGATCCTTTTCTCAGTGACGGAATAAATGCCTGGCCCCAGCATCCACAATTTTATAATATGTGAACTGATTCTCATTTGAAGGAATGGTGCTTAAGATCAAGGCATAAGAGGGATGGCCCTGTTGCCTTTTGAAATGGGCAGGCCACCACCAGTGCTAATAGAAATTCTATAAAGTTGGATTGGTCCCCATCTATCAAATCTTGTGGGATAATTTTATCATCAAGGTTTAATGATATAAGCGTCTATGGTTAGTACAGTCAAGGACATCTTTCCCAGGTTTGTGAATAAAAAAATATTATCACCTCACATAAAGGAGGAAGGAGAGATGAGGTGCAAAGACCTGAACTGTGCGTCTGGGACCAGTTTAAGGCACAGTGCTTTGTAAAATCTGATAGTAAAACCAGACTTCCATGAGCTTTATTTGGCAGTTTAGCAATAACTTGCTTCATTTGTGCATATAGGAAATCTATGCCATATATGTGTCTCAAGGCCTAGTTTAGATGCCGAGGCTAAATTTGTTGAAAACATTTTAAATTTCTTATAGTAGCTTGAACTTTAAATGTGTATAGATTCTGGCATGTCTTTAACATCAGCGTAGCCAGAGGAAACAGCTCTGTGGTATTTTCCCTATTGCCGGTTGCATTCATTAAATACATTAACAGCCGTCTCGAGATCATCTGTTTCTTTCCCTAATCATATACACATAACACTGTATGGGAACAGAATATATAGAAATAGACTAGCATAATATATGTATTTTAAGATTTAAAATTGAGATGTTGAGAACCCACTAAAATTAACAGCATATTTAGCAATACTATTTTCACCATGCCACACATACCACATATACATGCACTGCTCACACGTACACTAATTCTGCATTCACATACTCTTCCACCCTTCACATACATACCACTTTTATAGCTAGTGGAATTTTTTTTGCTAATCAGAGTGTAAATCCCTCACTAACTTTCTTCTCGAAAGCAACAATGACTAAATTCTGGAATTTTATTCCTGCTGTGACAAAGTCTGAAAACCATGTCCTTTTTAAAGTTAATTCACAATACAGGACTTCTGACAGATTCACATGTGGTTGTTTGGTGTATAAATTTTCTGAGTGGAAAATAATATTTCAATAGTAAAATATTCTTGAACGGAAAATGCCATTTCCCACACACTGTTTTCTATGCAAATCAACCATATGCAAAAGTTATATATGCAGAAAAAACCTCTTCAAAGAAAACAAAATTTTCTGTACAGCAATATGCTTTTCCATGCAGAATCATGTAGAAAATGCTGTTTTCTACACAAAATAACCATGTGTGAATTTTGTGTAGAATAAAACTAAATGTGATTTTTTTTTGCAGAATAAAACCCAAACTATGAAGATTATTGTCAGCCCAAGAGTCTTTTTTTTAGGGTTTCTCAACATTAAAAAGAAAAGTTCTTTAACCATTTTTCAAATGTTTTAAAATGGACTTTCCATCTCTACTTAAAAATACTAGGCACTGTGTAAATGATAGCTATGTAAATCTTTAATCACCCTTCTGCTTTACTACCAGGAAATGTTAGCACCTTTCTTATAATTGATAATTGCTTGTATGGTGTTAACAGTTCAAGAATATTCCAGGACCTGAAATTTCAGAGCAAACTTCTAAGATCTAGAGATTATCTGATTTCACAGAAGGCAGGGATGGGTAATAATAAGTAATTAATGACATCATCAAACATATTTATGCAGATTATTCCATTCAATTAAAAGAAAAAGAACATCAAAGGAGGAAAACACGCACACCTGTTCTGCTTTCACTCCTTTGTACTAAGACTGTAGAATCAGGACCATGCCCTAAGATCTGACAACTCTAACTGGAAATCTCCACATACTGCTGGATTACAACTTCCATTTTTATGACCACTGGTAATATTTATTTAGTTGATATGAACTGGACTCCAACGACATCTGGAGACCCCCCCCCCAGGTTCATACGCTGGTATACAGCAAGTGTGGGGAGAGAGACAGATAGGGTCCTTCCACACAGCCATATAACCCAGAACATCATGGTAGAAAATCCCACAATATCTGCTTTGAACTGGGTTATCTGAGTCCATACTTCCAATCCCACACTGGGATTTTATTTAGCTGTGTGGAAGGGGCCAGACACAGATTAAACTTAATCTGAAGCAAATCAGGGAATAGGTGAAATAATATCTCTTTTCATTCTCTCCTTGTCCTTCCTCACAACAAAAATTTTGACAGTTAGGGGTTTTTTTTGGTTCTGAGTATAAACAATAAATTAATGTTTTGATTGCTTGTCCTTGAAATTGAAATCACAATTATGAAACTCAAGGCCCATGGACTGTATCCATGTCATTTTATGTGGCCCTCCAGATGCTGGAATATACCTCTTGTATTCCTCATCATTAGGCATCATGATAGAGCTAATGGGAATTGTGATACAGTAACATCTAGAGAACTACAGTTGCTCTGTTTGGTCAAGGTAGTGGGGTTTGAATTTAGATACAAGGCTTGTGATTGTGATGTCTGACTTTTAAGTGTCCTTTAACCTTTCCCTAACCTCAAAGCAACAATTGCTGTTGGGTTGCAATTTCCATTATCCCTAGTTCACATGAGAGATAACCCAAAGTGATGTTGCTCAATAATATCAGGAAATCCAAACCGGGTAAAAACTAAAAAGCACTGGCCATTATGTAAAAAAATAGTTGGGCACCTCTATCCACAGATTTTTCATCCATGGATTCAACAGCCTTGAAGGTAACCATAAGGTTGGTGTGGCCCTCAATAAAAATGACTGACATCCCTGCTTTATATGAAATAGAAACAGCTGAGTAAAATCTTACAGATCTCTACAAATCTTAATGCTGAACAAGTGCCTGTACATCATCAGTCAGAATAACAAAATGTTCCTTTAGATGAGATGCAGTTCAATTAACATTCATTTCTATAGATATTTATAGTGTTGAATAAGTTTTGTGTAGAATAATTTGCAAGCCTGGTGTTATTCAGTACTTGAATATATTCAGAAAGTTCCATAATATCGCTCAATATGTTAATTATCATTATCATTTGTCTATTTGTGTTGTGCTTTTACCACATAATTATGACTAAGGTGGCTTATTATCAAATGGCAGCAGTAAATATAGTATATAAAATGATGCAAAATCTGCAAATGATTATTATATCAGTAATTAATACAATATCTCTCACACTGTTACTCCTGATAATACTATTCCATTTATGATAGGTTTATTTCTGGCTATATATGTGCAAGTTGTATAATGTACTAAGATTTAATTAATTTAAATGTATCCTCTGATTTTTAATTGAAAATGCAGATAGTGGATGGAATCCTTTTGGTTACTGCCAAATAACCAGCCACCACTTTTTGAATGGTAACTCAACATATAGAAAAATCAAACTGATGTAGAAATTGCTGGATTGGGAAAAGCATATTTCCTGTAGGTGGAGTTCCACCTATGGGAAATCTTGTTCTCTCAACTTGTTTTATTTAAGAAACTTCCAGTTGCACCAGTACAAGTAAAATAGAAATAAAGAGCATGTATTTTAAAGTACATACATTAGAAAAATGCTAAGGCAAAGTAAACATAGTCTTTTAATATTACCAAGATGCATTAAGAATATAAAGGGCATTATACTGAAAAGTAACATTTTATTCTTACGATGGATTTTTACTACAATTTCACTTTAACTAGAGTTTTACCAAGGTCATCTTTTTAAAGTGCAGATTGAAATTCATTCAGACATGTTGAAGTGCTGTTATTATGTAATGTAAATGGAATAGTATAGTGTCATCAAGATCCTAATAGTATTTTAGTGTGGAAATTGTATAATGTAAATGATACTGGAACAAAGTTCACACTCTGCGCTATTCTGCTGCTGTTATTGTTGTTTTGCATTAGATTAGGGGGAAATAATGCTGGTAAAGCATTACAGATGGAGTTTAAGATATTTACATTATGGGTACATCTATAGTGTCACTACAGTGCAGCTTGGAACTGGTTTGAAAAGAACTGGTTTTGCTGTGTGGGCGATTAGATTGAAAGGTTCTGTGGCTGACATTATCCTCTATATGAGCATAGCAATAGTAATATTTCCATTACCTCAGAGGCTAGGATATGTTGCACGTTTCCACTTACTTACATCACATTGATTTTTTTTTGCCATGTATGATCTGTTCATAAAAATATTAATGAAAAAACAAACCCTGCAAATGTATAGTACCTTTAATTTCTGAAGAATTAACAAGGTTTGTTTTCCACTACATGATTTACACATATGTTTAGAAGACAACAGCTGACCCTTCATGATGTGATTAAGTATGTTGCCTTCATTTTTCATTTCAAACAGAATGCATGTTTACTTGGTTCCATTGTAAAAGCAGAAAAAAAATATTTTCTGCATGAATGATGATAGTGATGGAGACTCTGTAGGGGACACAGCAGGATGCCCCAGAACACTAAGTGCTTCAGAACCACACACTCAAATGTCAACATGTGTAAATTTGCTTTAACTTTTATTTTATATTAGATATAGATATTAGATATTGTATTTTGCAATATACTGTGTAAGTAATGTAATTTAATCATAAGCTGCCTCATTCAACAACGGATTTGAAATCTATCTCTCCTTTGAAGAGGCTGGGTTGTGCCAAAGACAAAGCTTCATTTTATTTTTAATCAGTTGTTCAAAGTTAATTGAGTTTGACTAGTAACTAAGTCCATTTATTGGCACAGTTCTAAAAGCTTTTCCAAAACTGACTTCTTTACAATAATGCTTACTATGTGATGCTTGAGAGAAGGTACTTGGATGTCTTTATAATCAAATCACAATGAATAAAAAATAAATTTTCATTCATATATATTACTCTCAATTTAAAAAGCATTATGTTTTTCTTATCCAGAGATTAATTTTTGAAGGTTACTTTAGAACAGGTCATTTTAATGAAATGTATTTTAATGAAATAGATCCAAGTTTTGAATTTCTATGAAATTCAATTCTGTAACTTCTTCAAGCCCTTCACAATTCTTGGTATTTCGAATCCTACTTGAACAGGTTGTCATTGTTCCCTATCATACATAAAATAGACAATATTCAGTTCGTTGGGGGGGGGGGGCAGAAAATCAGAAATCTTGTTCAGAAGTTTATAATCTGAAGTTTATGAGGCATGTGGAGCTAAGGATTGGATCAATAGTAGAAACTGAATTCCAAGACCAATTACTATTAAAGGAGGAAAGAGAAGTGCCAAAAAGCCATTAGATCAGAGCTATCAGTCACAAATTATATACTTAGCAATGAAAAAAAGCATCCAAACCTACCCTCATACCACAATAAATGCAAACTTCTTCACCAACATACCTCTCCTCAACTACATGCCCAGCTACAGTCAGAGCAGTGAAATGGAGAAATCCAGGCAAATAACCTCTCCTGGTTCTCTGGCCCTTGACATGTTATTACAACGGTAAGCCAGGTACCAGGATTCTGGCATATGTAGTTTTTTATTACATATTCTAACAAGGGCATCCTCACTATTAGGCAGAATAAGGCTTAGTTCAGCAGTTGTTGGAGGATAGAGAGTGGTGGCATGAAATGTTCTAGGCAATCCCCTTGAGCAAGCCTACTCTCATCCAGGTATGGTAGCAGATGCTGTCCCTCCCCACAACAAAGATTAAACAGCCAGTTAATGTTTCTGTATGGACAGGGAGGATGCCATTTTACCCCGATTGAGAAACTATTAGGGGCTGGCTAGGTTGTCCATCTGTCCTAGCAATCATGTTCCAGCTGTTGAAGCATATGTTTTACTGGTGAATTTGATAGTGGCTGGCTACTCCATTTCTTCTACTCCATTTTCAATGATACTGCAGCAACCCAAGTGAGTGAGTATGGCAAAGGAGATTGACAAGTTGGGTGGAGAGGAAGGAAGGAAGGAAGGAAAGAAGGGGTAAGAATTTCTTAGGTCAGATTTCAATGTAAGCTATACAAGAAGAAGTTGCATCATGCTCATCTTATATTCTGAGGACTATTGCTACTGCTACTTCCTCTTCATTATCTTCCACAGAGTGAAAGATGGCACATCTGTAAATCTATCTGGCTACTGGTTTATGGATATGTATATAATGGGTCTAGAAAGAAATCTTGTGTAGTATAGTGGTTTGGGTGTTGGGAGGACTCTGGGACACCAGAGTCCATCCAGCCATGAAAGCCCACTGGTGACCTTGGACAAGTGCAGGGAGTTGCATATTACTAGCAACTTGCCATTGAATCCAGGTTTGCAAGGTGGTGGCAAAGATTATGGTGGAAACATTGACAACTTATTGGATTCTGATCAGATATTTGACGCATGTTTTATCTTACTAATTCAAGCATAGGAAGTTATTAAGTTTCATCATTTTATGAAAGAGAATTAAAGGTATTGGTTGGCATTTATTAGAGTTAAGTATGTAACCTTGAGTTAAAGATCTATAAATGTCTTGTGTTCACCACAATTATGAGGAAACCAATGTAATTGCTCCCCGTTCATACATCTTACGATTGACAAGTTTGTTCAGATTCTGATTGTGGGGTAATAAGGAGGCTGTTTTCACACACACACACCCTCCAACCAGCAAGTGAACTTGATGCAAGGATTCATAGCCCCGCCAGTGGGAAAGGGATAAGAGCAACAGAAACATTTCTTTATGACCTTCTTCCCACCTAAGGGAATAACATCAAAGATATAACTTCCTAGGCTTGAATTAGGTGAAGACCTAGCACCCTTAATATATAGAAATCACCCAACATTCTACCAGCAACCTCAGGGACAAACCAGTAGCTTAATGCAGGAAATCAAAGAGAAAGGTTTACAAACACTTATGAAAATGGGTGGCATCTTCCTTCATTCAGCCTTGATAGACCTGGACATGTCAGTTGAACATGCGATAATCCTTTGCCTGTAGATCTTATATCCCTTGATGGCACATAGCATATCAGAAGAGATACAGGGAGATCAGAGCACAGCACTGTAACACAAAGACCCAAATTTTGAAACATGTCCTGGACCAATCTGGTAGCCAGTGAAGCAATCTACAGGGTGAATGAATATGTGAGACAAACATTATTCTCCTTTTACTCCATTTGGAAGCACGTTCATTCACTCTAGTGACTAGAGGTGAACAAGGAGGTATTAGTTAGTTTGTTAGTTATAAATATATTGTAACCACTTCAGTTTAATGGGTGTCATGTAATCTTTTGTAATCTAATTAGGGAAAACATTAATGTTGTCCCCTAGTAAATCTTTTCAATGCTTCAGATATTAGACAACATGAAATGCAGATCATTAAGGCAGCAAATCACAATGCAGCTCACTATTAATGTAACTAAAACATTTGCAGAAGTTTAGGGTTTCCAGCAGCAATGACTTTGTAATGTACTACACTACCCTTTACTAAAAAAAATCCTTTGAATGCTGCAGAAGCATCTTATATTTTTCCTCTCCTCTACTAAGCCAGTTGTCTCAAATGAATTAAATAATTCTCTATAGCCTGCCTAGATTCTTCTACATCATTTGAAATCTTAATGACTTGGTGAAATAACTTTAAGAAAAAGACTCTCCCTATTAAAATACCAACAGCTAGGAAACTCAGCTTTAAATCCATCTGTTATGGGAAGATTAGAAATTTTCATTCTTTAGATTTGTGTGAATTGTCATAAACACAATAAACACACCTGGCACTATTCCATATTATTAATGACTCATTCATCACCCCAAGGTGCAACTTGCTCAATTTAGTGTTGACCAGAAGTGAAACAGAAACAAAAGGAGCTTATGGTGATGTACACACATCCATTTCTAAACAGTGAACCCGACAGCAATAAAAATATCACTTAAATATTATTTCTCTATATGTTCCACCTATTGTGTTAAATAATACATCTATATATTGGAGGTCATCCTGTTACTGTGAGAAATAAAACATAGTGAACAGAGGTTAGGGAAGTCAGCCTATGAATGAAGAAACCACCTACAGGAGGATGAGCAAGATATGCATGCATAATCTCATATGTTTTCTTTCTTTCAAGTAGCAGGATGACTAATTATTCCTTTGAGATGGGACAATGACTTAGATAATCTTCTCTGTGTTGTCGAAAAGCTCTATTTTGAAAAAACAAGCCATTATGTATAACTAAAACCATATTGTCTGACTGACAGAAGAAATGAAAACAAAAACTATGATGGCAGGGATGAAGTTGTAAAAAATAGATTTTGAGATTAAAGTAGCTGTATGTATGTTGCAAGAAAGCTCTCAAAATAATTCCAGACAGTAAGATACTGGTGTTGACTGGTAATTAGAGGCTTTATATATTCATGATAGATAGATAGATAGATAGATAGATAGATAGATAGATAGATAGATAGATAGATAGATAGATGGATGGAGGGAGGGAGGGAGGGAGGGAGGGAGGGAGGGGCACTAAGGATCACCATAAGTCAAAGTCCACCTTCAACAGGGATGAATAAAGTCCATATGGGTATGCCATTGTGTGTGCCCTAAGACTATTGTTGCAACCTATTTAAAATAGTCAAAATATGTGAATTGTCTCTCTCAGAAGTTTCCAAGAGCAGTAGTACACTTTTTAACAGATGTCTTCAGGCAATCACCCAGTCGAATTCACATATCTTTCTGGCTCTAAAATAAGCACCATTGACTACATAACTGTCTCAAGGGACCTCCTTCCATATGTCAAAACCTTGGAAGTTAAGCCCAAGTTTGACAATGATCATTTTCCTGTCCCGCTGCACCTAAACTCTTTTACTCAAAATACCCACATAGTGGAATGCTTCCAATCCTCCAGGCTTAACTTAGTTGCAGAAACTTGGTGTAAAAATTGTTGTTATTCAAGTTATTTCTGAATAACTGTTTATTTTAACTTCTGGTTGTATGTCTATGTGTTAAATGTTTTGATACGGCCGATGGGCTAATCAATAAAATGTGCTGCTGTTGTTGTTGTTGTTGTCAACAGATGTCTTCAATTGTAAGAAACCATCAACTGAAAGACGTACCCTAATTTCAGTACCACCACCACCACCTACAAAAATACATAACATACGCCTGCGATTCTGAGATCCACCCTATTTTTAAAGATGTCTATATGGGGGAAAAGTGCATTTTACAATTGAAGAAATATACAGTAGTAAATAGTTTGTAGGACTCATCTAAGAGTTTATTTGACCAGTTCATTGCCTGCTGGCTAATATATGGTGATAAATGTTTGTCAACTTATTATATGGGATTTTATGTAAAACGGTAGCAACTTGGTAGAATCTGCCAGGACTGACATACATATGCTATTATCTTCATTAGTTTTATCTCCATAGCATGAAGAAGCAGCAGAATAATGCTCTGTAGAGGTAAGGCTTTATAACTAAAAAAAATACCTTTGTTGGACATCACTAGTCACATAGATAGCCAAAATATACATTAAAGCCATTTCATGAGGCAAAATCTGCAAGCTTTACCATATCTTCCATTGTGCAGAAGGGGATATAATAGTTCACATATTTTTGTTAATACAGACAACCAAACAAAAGTGAAATAGAAAACATTGTCATTTGGTAAATTGTTTCTACAGGGAGAAGTATATGGTCTCATCCCACATGCATTCATTCACTAGTGTGTTGAATTCTGCTGGCTTTAATAAAAACTGATATTGTTTGAAAATGTGTTTCTCCCATAAAAAGAAGGAAGGGAGGTGGAGGAAACATGTAATGAGACTCCATTGTGTAGAGAAAAAGCAGAGTATAAATAAACTTAATAATATTTATTATTATTATTTATTATTTCCAGCATTTATACCCCACCCTTCTCATCCGGGGGGACTCAGGGCGGCTTACAACAGTTGGCAACATTTAATGCCAAGAACATAATAATAAAGCAAAAACAGTACATATAATCAATTAAAACTATAAAAATACATCATTAAAATACATTATAACAATTAAAACATATGTAAATTAGATCCATTTGTCTAATAACCTCATGCTTCACCATTCAATCGGACCATGTCGACGTTATCGTATTACTCATTAAAAGCTTGTGCACACAGCCATGTTTTCACAGCCTTTCTGAAACCCAGAAAAGTTGGAGCTTGTCGGATATTTGTGGGGGAGGGTGTTCCACAGCCGGGGAGCCACCACCGAGAAGGCCCTGTCCCTCGTTCCCACCAGCTGCGCCTGCGAGGCAGGTGGGACTGAGAGCAGGGCCTCTCCAGATGATCTTAGGGATCTAGCTGGCTCATATGAGGAGATACATTTGGATAAGTAAATTGGGCCAGAACCGTTATGGTTCTGGTTAATAACCATAACCATAATCATAACATAATCATAACAGAATGTGGCAGCACCTTTAACACTAACTGTTTTTTATTTTAATCTATCATTTTCAGATGAAGCACAAAGTGATATCAAAACCTTGAGTATAAAGCATACAGTTGTGCAAGTGGAATATAATGCAATAGGATCCATAGTAATGCAAATCATGTCATTTACCCTAAAATTTTAAAAAGGACTGGCTGAGATGACAATGGTCTTTATGGTGATTACTTAGTAGGATTAAGCAAAATTCTGGCAGTTGATTTGGCAAAATTTGGTGATCTGTAGATACGAACCACTGAAACAAAATGCTGGAAGGCAAAAACCAAACAACCCCCCTCTCCAAATTCTGGGAAAAAATCATTAGGTTCATTTATATTCTGATTGTTTTTTTCCATAGGGACTATGGGACTGAGTGCAGCCATATTTGCTACATCACATGGCCTGCCTCAGCCAATCACAGGCTGATTTTCCTCTCTATTGTCCTGGACTTCAAGTCTCAGAATGCCCTGTTTTTTCCCCTGAAAGTCGTCTCATCCTCTCAGTAGAAGAGCGAAAAAAATTGCAGTGTTTTGGATTTCAAATCCCAGAAATCCCTGTTGTAGTTTTTTTAAGAAAATGGTAAAAACATTAAAATTTTTGCAAAGATCAGTGGATGAAGGAAATGTCATGAAACTTAGCAGACTTGCAATCGTAAATATGCCCTACAAATGTCCCAAGCTTCATTCTGATAGCCATAAAATGATAGAAAGATGACCCTCGCAAGTTCCCCCATTGGCACCAATGGACAGAGTCTTACCAAAATGAAAATGGAATTCAGGGTTCCAAATTATGTATCCCAATGCCTTCCCTCCTAATCTCCTGGAATTATGTCAAAAACAGAATTGGGAGGGACCCAAAATTCAAAATGAAAATAGACAGGATTTCTGCTGTTTTGCATACCCCTATTACTTAGTGTCAATGTGCAAAAGCAATAAAACTCACCAAAAATCAATTACCCAGGGTTCAATGCATTAATAGGGGTTCTTATATTAATGAAAAAGTGCACCAAATTCTTTGTCAGTTGTTTATGTCTCTACCAATGCATCAGAATAGAATTCTATTTGGCTGTTAATCTTTCTAGCCTTCCTTTGTTATCCCTCAAGAAGTCATACTCTTTTAGCCTTGGAGAAAGGTAAGGGCAAACTCCCCCTGAACAAATCTTGCCAAGCAAATCCTGTGATAGGCCCACCTTAAGATCATGCAAATGTGAGCAAATATTATTTTATAATGCACTTCAACAACTTTAACATAAGAAAATGTTTTCATATTAAAAAGCTAAAATGAACAAAGCTCACAAAGATTTCCAGGAAAAGCAACAGTACAGTAGAACTGCTGCTGGGGTAGAGGTGTGCTGGGCAGTTGTATCCCAAATAACAATGTCAGAATGTGTAAGGGAAGTGGACAATAAACCAGTAGATGTTTCAATGACAGAAGCTGTCAAACAGTATTTTCTCCTTTGCTATTAGACCAGGTGTTAAAACACAGCAATGAGGCACGAACAGTGTACGGGGACAGCAAATCAACAATGAAGCAGAAAAGACAGTGACATCCTGTGGCATTGTATTTTTTTTAGTGGTGGAACCATCTAGCTTCAGAATGACTAATACAAATCAAATTAGTAAAACTAGATTAGAAAGGACTAGCCTCACAACCTCAATCTCTTCCAATTGTGAAAAGGTCCATTTCTAGATGCTCTATGTACCAGGGTTAGTATTCACATTTCAAAGAAACATCACGTGTCTTCCCCCCTTTTCACAATAGAAGACTGTATATTGATTAGCCCTTAGGCCATATCAAAATACCAAACCAAACAACAAGGCTTGATAAGACTGGATTTCATCCTAAATAAATAAAGCACTTATAAGAAGATTGTAGTAGCACAATGGTGAAATATTCACAGATTACACCACAACTCATTATTATTATGAACCTATGAAATGGATTTCTTTATTTGATATGATACTGCAAATGTAGAAGGAATGTTTTAATACTAATCTTTTGGCAGGGTAATAGTCTATACTGTTCTTTTTTTGGGAGGGAAGATATTGTCTAGGGATCTAGAGAAAATTGAATACTAAAGTTAGAATTGTTCATGCCATCATATTTCCAGTTCCTATTACGTTTGTGAAAACTGGATAGTGGAGAAAGCTGACAGAAAGAAAATCAGTTGATTTGAAATGTTGCACTGGAGAAGAAATCTATGGATACCGTAAACTGTTAAGATGAGAAAAGAATGTCCTTTAGAGCAAAACAAATCTGAATCCACCCTAGAGGCTAAAATGACCAAACCGATTCCTTTGACTATGTACTGGACTCATATGTACTCATATGCACACATGCAAATCTGCTTGTGTTTATATTATTTGCATGTGCGCATATATGGTCCAGTGCATAACAGAGGGAATTTTTTAAAAACGTCTGTTGGATTTCCTCACATGCCCTCCATCTTGATCTGCTACAGAGGAACACTGTCAGGTCGGTGGGGAACCATATCCCGGGACTGACAGGTATGTGTGTGGACCTGTTGTCAGGTCCTGGAATTGTTGTCTTAGATGTAAAACACGGATTTTGTACTCTCTGGAAGTGCCATGAGTCTCCCTTTTCTGGAAATATCCCAAATCTGGAATACTTCCAAAACCTGAAACATTTTGCTGCTAGTTGCCCACTTCTGTCTTTGGGGAAAGGAAGCAAAGTACATGCCCCATATTTGTTTTTCTCAAGAAGCCCTAATTGGGGAAAAGAAGAGGGGGAAGGGAAGACAACTCCATTTAATAAGGTCCCTGTGAAAAACAGATGTCCCAGATGCTACTGTGCTTGCCCCCCCCCCCCAACCAGTGGTGGCATGTGAAAGGGCAGGCATCCTGAAAATAGCTGTGAAGACGAATGTGGAGTTATCCCATTGATCTCCACCTATGTGGAGACCCAGAGAAAATGAAGAAGATTCCTGACCTACTTCGGTAAAAGTGTCTTGACAGCAGGGGCCTTGAGCAAGCAGTTCTCCCACCAAGACTTGGCAGATAAACCCAGCAGGCTCTGGTTGTGGGACAAGCCCATCTTTCCCCCTACCCCTTATTCATCACGCATATGCAAATACAGGTTTTCAAGAACCTTCAATCTCAAGAAGTCAACCTGTATTTATAACTATTTATCATTTAGTATAACTTGCATAGCGTTACTGGTTTAGTTACTTTTGAGAAGTAAAAAGTGAAGAGTTACTTTTAAATAACTGTAACGATAGTGGCTTTGGGCCTCTGGAATTATAATGACTTTTCTTTAAAAAGTAATTTCCCAAAATCTGTATTTCTTTTTATTGTTGCAGGTTTACTTTTACTTATGGTCAAATTGATGGCCAAACAGATAGTGAAATTGAAAGGCTTGTCCTTTGTCCACTTGGCTCAATGTGCTGCATCGCTGTCTAAGGTGATAAACCGTCATGGATCATTGCTTTTTATCCAGTTGATTGATTATAACAGTGTCAAGTGATGATTACAGCTATAGTTTATATAATATAAGGTGTAATTCCATTTTGGGGATTGTGCCATGCTTTGGTCACATTTTCACATATGTGAAGAAATAATAAAAAATGAAATTCAGTGGTACTGTACTTCAAAATAAGAAAAACCATTTAGTACTAGGCTTTTGAATTAAACTAATTTTATTTGACAAAATGAGGTGCTGAAATCTCTCTCAAATTCAGAAATCCTATTTTGCAAATATTAAAGCAAACTACAGATTCTATGAATATAAGTTCACAAATTTAAGAAGGTATATTCAAAAGCAGATGACAGAAAGCTTTGTGTAGTTGTTTGGGTTTAAGTATGAAAGAGCAGTTGCTTTAAGCACTTGTCCCTGAGCGTGTGGGAAGTATTTCTAAGTTTATTCCATACTGGATAGGCAAAACTGAGCTTCTTTATCTTTCCTTTTTTTGTGTTTTCAAGTACTCCTCCAATTAGTTATGATCACATAACTCTTGACAAAAGATTAGCTGAATAACAATCGAAGATTGGACATTGTCACAGAAAATAATACTGAGGAATCAGGGAAAACATTTTGATTCTGTGTCACAAACCCTTTCTTGTATGGCCCTGCCTTAAAAGCAGGATGTCTCTTCTGCAACTTCAGAAGAAATACATGTCCAGTCAAAATTTTTCTCAAAGGAGAGCAGACACTGTCTAAAAGCAGCAAGATCATGTGTACATAATGCCGCCCCCAATCTGCATTTTGTAGGCAAGAGTGCTTGTCAGACTGGGGCAATTACCTTGTCCCAAATTTTCTCCAACAAGACATCACAGTCGATTATCTGATGGCTGCTGCTCATCATACTGCAGCTGCTATGGAGCCGTTTGTCAGAACCAGCTCCCCACAACTCAGCTTAAGTCAAATGGGATGCAGACCACGCTGTGAGGCAGGTTGGATTAACAATAATAAGGATGCCGATTGAGCAGCCAGTGAAGAGTTAGACATGACTGGTGGTGCAAATCCATCTTTACAAGGTCTTTTGTTTGCTTTCTGCTACAAGGGCTGCATGTGGTTTATCCTTCTAAGCTGTGGGGGAAAAACATTCATTGATGTTTTTGACCTCGACATTATCCCTTTGGTTTGTTTTTGACCTCCTAATTTTATACGAAAAAGGATGTGGTCCTGCAGAAGCATGCCTAGAATAAAAGATGAAGGAAGGAAATTCAGAGTTAAAGTAAGGTGGAACCATATCTTAGGAAAACCATTTTGGTCCTTTGGATACTTCCACAGCCATCATACCACTACAATTACAAAGAAATCATCCATGATTAAAATGAACTCCTAATACCATTGAAATATTTTTTCTCTCATGCAGAGTCACTCACTCTCTCATACATATAGACATTTCACTGTGGTTAATTATACAGAGAGAAAGGAGAGAAATCACTTAAAAACCAGGTATGGGAAGAAAGCTGACAAAAACATAAATTAGAGGAAGAACTTAATTTAAAAAGTGTCAAAAAGGATAGATAGTCTTAGTTTAATAATAAAGGCTGGTTCAAAAGCCTTCTATCTTTAAATAAAGCCTTCAAATTCTAGATTACCTGTATACAACCAATCTTTGATATCCAATCTGGACCTATTTGCTTTTGTGTGATTAGCATACAAATGTCCAAAAAGACAGAAGATGGGACTACATAGGTGATGATTAGAACATGTAAATGAGTTGTCAGCTTGGGAGGAAAGCTCAGAAAAACTGAGGTAAATGTTATTGTTCTGAGATCAGTACAGCAGAACAGTTCTGGATTGTTTTCTACATTGTCCACCTGCAGAAAAAGGAAGCAGGAATGGAGCATTATCCCAGAACAAATATGAGAGCACAGAAATTTTCTCAGCTCAAAAATATAACCGTCTTTTCATCCAGCAGGGGAAAATGTGTGCTTTATTTATGATCCTCATCCAGTCAACCTCTTCATCTGTGGGCCCTTTCGACAAGAACCATGCATAACAACCTGTTCCTCATGCCAAAGACCTGGATACTGGTTTTTTTTATCAGTGTAAAGTGGGAAATGTATGAAATACTGATACTTAGATTGTATCTCCAAGAATATTACTGCAGCAATTCAATTCATTCTTTATCAGCCCTAGTACTTCAGCTCTAACTCTTAAAAAGGAACAGCACCACTGGAACATAATAGAATAAGAAAGGGAGAATATCTTTCCCCACTTTCATGCCCTTCAGGAGTATCAGACTACAAGTCCCATCATCTTCAGAGTGGCACAAAAACAGAACTGGAAAGTGTTAACATTAGCTTTCAACTTTGAATATTCTTGTTTATCAGAAGAAATTAGCAGCTTTCCATTGGGCTGCCGTACAATAAGTAAAAGTGGTGACAAATGGCATTAATTCTGCAGTATGGATGACATTCTGGCACTAAGAGATTCAAGAATTTACCAATCCCTCCAGCATTGGGCTCTGTAAGTGACAAACAAAACATGTCACTTACAATTGTGTCAGACATGCTAATATAGGTCGAGTGTGGGGATTTGCTGACTTAAGCTAACTATTGTGATTTTGGCTTTTATGGCAAATAGCTTTCCATTGTTTTATTTTTTACTTGCTGTTTGGGGATGGGAGAGCTATGAATTGAACAGTATTTTAGAAAAGTGGCTTCTGTGTCCAAAACCATCAACAGTAGCAGCCAGACATTTAAAAGCACTCTGATAATGGAAAGATTACCAGATTCAAATCTATATTCGGCCTCATTGTTTATCACAAAGACAGAATTAGATGGACATATTCAGCTATAGTTTTCTGATGTTTGCTGCACTGCCCTGCCACATCAACTGTGTTATCCCAGAGGACAAGATTTGGCTTAGATGAGGTCCAATATTGTTAGGAATCAACAGGTGTGCTCTCTTGTGATCTGCCAGCTTTGTCAACAGCAAACCTTTGAGCACCCTGCAGGTCCTTCTGCTTCCTTCCCCTTGAGGGAAACGTCTCAAACATGGCCTATGTGATCAATTGCCAGATCCAGATGAGATCAATGGGCACCATCCACCTGCAGCTGAAACAAACAAAAAAGGTGGGGGACTCCTTTTGGATACTCTCTGCTATCTCATCTTCATTTTAAATGTGTGGCCATATCTATATACATTTAATTATTTATATACTCATTGCAAGTAATTGTCAAGGTAGAATTTATTCATTTTCCCACTAACAAAGTACCTCATGCTCCAATTTTAGCTTAAGAAGCAACAACTCTACTCCTTTCCTGAAATACTACAAGTTTTAGTTCTTTTTATAGTTATGGAGATGTAAATTTGTGATGGAGGAATATCACATGGTTTCAGTGCTGGCTAGTGCCATGCCTTGTGCTAACATTTTGTGCTCTATCTTGAGGTGGATAGGAGAAGAATACATATATGCTTTTTTTCCCCAAAGGCAAGTGGTTTGCAGTATTCACATTTCTTTCTTTTCTTTTTTAAAAAAAATAAAAGTTACTCTTCTCAATTGGAAAGTAAGGTGTTCTCATCTCACTTTGCACAAAATAAGGACCACTTGTATGACAAAGCCCTCTTTCAGTCTTTAAGTTACATTTCTATTTCTCCCTTTGTACTGATGTATTCATGCTTAATTATTTAAAAAAAAACATTGTACAGAAGTCTTAGTTAAAGTTAAACCTGAAGCTGCATTTGTTTGAATTCTTATCACTCCAGTATTTAATTACTAACTTTATATGTAAAAATTGGCCTTGTGCATTTCAACTGAACCTTGATCCATTTTTGCCAGCTGAATTTTGGGAGACTGCCAAATTCGTTTTTGCATACCTCCTGAAAATGGGTATAGCCGAATAGCTGTTTTTGGTCCGCAGCCGAAAAATGCAGCTAGATCCGGCCCATTGGTAGCAATGGGGGGGGGGGGAGTCCTCCCGGGCTCCTCTTTTCATCACTTTTAGGGCTACTAGGATGAAAATGACCACACTTGGCGGACACATCTACTACTGTTAGCCCACCAAGTTTCACAATGTTTGTGTCATTCCCTGATTTTTAGGAATTTTTCTTTTTAGAAATAAAATCTCCTTAAAATTCCCCTAAAGGTATCCCTTCACTGGCCCTGCCCTGTAACTTCTCTAGGAGTAGCAGCAGGGCACCATTCCTTCCTGCCAAATGTCAAAGATGCACTTCAACATCACACAGGCAAATGCCCCAATATTACACTTTCTTATTTACTAGTAAAAAACAACAGCAAACAACTTCTTCCAAAGCTTTTGCATTTCTTGTTCTCACAAAACATACTGGAATAGGCCAGCAGCAGCAGCAAGCAAGCATTGTCCCCATGCTTTTGGAGCATATTATTTTAAGTCTTAACGATTCAGAGCATGTCATCAACTTCACTAATTCAGAAAGCAAGGCGGCAGCCACAGTTCCAAAAAAGGGCAACAGAGGGGCTCAGGGACAAGGGGAGAAGGATTACTTCAGGTCAGGGTGGGGTGGTTGCTTGGCCACCCGGCCCTGCAAAGAGCCAATCAGTCCCCCAAAGAAGAAAAGGGGAGGAGGGGGAAGGAGGACACCCCCATGACAGCCGGGGCCAGGGGTGGAGTGCTTGACAGCAGACCAAACAAGGGAAAATGAGCTGGTGGCCTGTGTGGGGCAGGCGATTCAGGTTCGACAAGAATACTCCCACCACGAGGAAGGTAAGCATGCAAGATAATCTTTGGACAGCGAGGGAGTTGTTTTTTTTTTTGGTGTGTGTGGAAATGCTTGGGGCAGCAAAGAGGACAATAAGACTTTTAGGTACACTTTGGAACCTCCCTCCTCCTTTGATGACTCATTAAATAGACACAGCTTGCATAAGACACATCAAAGTGTTCTTCTATTCTGATTGGCCCAACAGGCAGGGCTCACAGGGAACCCCATGAGAGCACACAGCAGCCTCTTCGCACACCACATGATGCCTAATAAGAGAGGAGGAGCCATGACTGGCTGCCACGTGGCCCATTTTGGTCGAAAAAACATGGCAGCTGAGCCAGCCAAACATGGCAGTTACGGCCAGCCAAACAAGCCAGATGGGAGGAAGGGAACTGACCAAACTGAATCTGTGCCCGAGCCTAATAAAAACACATTTTAATTCTAGTCCTGACTTTTTCATTGCTTCAAAATACCTTTGTAAGAGGATAACTAAGAGTGAATAGGCAGATGCCTTTTAAAAAAAATGAATCTGAAAATCAGCTACAAACATTCCTTCCCTTTCAAATACCATTTCCATGTTAGTGTTAATTTCACTCACACTATAACATTATTAACATTAATTGCTTTCCTAGCAATGGTTTAAAATGGCCTTTTTGCCATGTCAAAGCAACTGTGACATACAGTGATGTTCTAGGGCAACGACAGTCTGAATAAATCTTCCAACTTTTAAGGTATGGAAGGAATTATTTACCATGGCTACTAGTCACTCTCACTGCACTTTTGATGCCATGATGAAAAAATTATTATACTTTGGACCTTCAGCCTATGACAGGTTACATTTTGTATGGTTTGGCGCTATGGTAATGTGACTTAAGCCTCAAACGGATTGCAATTGATAAAGTGAAGCAGATGACTCCAAACTTGAAATGAAGTTTTCCTAAGAGTATCTGTCTTAATTTTCCTAAAGTCAAGATAATGAGAAAAGCAGGTAATAGCATGATTCCATTGGAGTCCCAGGATCTCTATGAGTACACAGACCTTTATATATATTGATATTGCCTGTTTTGGGGGGGTGGAAGGTAGGAAGCAGAGATAGACAATTTCCTGATCTGAGGGTTAGATTGTCTTTACTCCACCCAACAGCAGCAAAAATTATTTTCTGAATAAGTCTTGAATTTAAATTACTTGTTGGTCCAGAATTCTTTACCTCATGGTTTCCCTAAATATTTTTACACATTTTTCAAACATTTTTAAAATATTGCTAGTATTTGTTAAAAGGGGGGGTGTAGAATGTGCCAGTGGTATCACTGGAGTTGCTATCACCTGTGTGTTAACTCATGTGGTCATGCCCATGGACCTCCTCCTATATTAGACTATACCACAATATGATAGCTAAAAAACCAAAAAGATTGACAGTATTGGTGCCAATAAAAAATCATCAATGACATCACATACTTGCAAAGCATACAGATGAATCCAATGACAATTATTTGAAGCATCAATGCAATTGGGAATAACAGCTGTTGCTGAAGTGTGATAAAAATAAAATTTCTCCTGAAATACACTACACAACATTTTATTGATATTAAATTTGGTTTTATCCCCTCTGATGGTGTAATTTAGTGAGTTTTGCACACATACACCGTACTCTTTTAGTGACATCACTGGAAAGGTGCTTACATTGTTTTGAAAGGATAACACTGTTTTTGAAGGTGGTAATATTACCTTTCCCACTGACTGCAATGACAAATTCAGTACTAGTAACAGTAAACCATTGAGGGAGGGATAATCTGGACAGGAGTTTGCATATAACATGCTAGATGTGTTGTGAAGCACCTTTATATTGTGTTACTGGAACACGTTACATTGATCTGGAGAAGAACTGTGAGTTTAATGGACCAACTGAATCTGGAACATCAGCTTATTTTATCAAGCATGTTAATTTAAAAACATATTTATACCAAAATTCAGTGAAGTTAATTGTAGATAGTGAGCTAAAAAAAAGACTGGTATGCAATCAAATCTGAATCTCTTATTGCCTAATTTTTGCCTCACTTCTGCATTTTTTTGTTGATAGTAGGTGATATTACTTTTCATTTGGGCCAGGTTGTTTTCAGGAGCCAAGAATGCACTAACTATTAAATTTGATTTTGATTTTATCACACTTTATTAAAAGTGTTCTGGAAATAATAATAAGACAATAGGATTGTTGTATGTCTTTCGGGCTGTGTGGCCATGTTCCAGAAGTGTTCTCTCCTGACGTTTCGCCCACATCTATGGCAGGCATCCACAGAGGTTGTGAGGTATGGATAAACTAAGTAAGGAAAGGAAAGAATATATATCTGTGGAGAGTCCAGGGTGTGGCAAGAGTCCTTTGTCACTGGGAAGCCAGCATCAATGTTTCAGTTAATCACTCTAATTAGCATTGGAAAGGTTTTGTCTCTTGCCTGGGGGCATCCTTTGTTCAGTCATTAGCTGTCCTCTGTCCTCAGAGTGTTGGTTCCCATCTACTGTTTTGATTTTAGAGTTTTTTAATACTGGTAGCCAGATTTTGTTCATTTTCATGGTTTTTTCCTTTCTGTTGAAGTTGTCCACATGCTTGTGGATTTCAATAATAAGACTATGCTTATTTACCTTTAATAACTAAATCAGGACTAATCTCTCTCTCTCTCTCTCTCTCTCTCTCTCTCTCTCTTTTTCTCGTATTTGCTCTGATTTAGTTTTTCTCTACTCAGATATTTTCATTTATGGTAATTATAACAGAAGAAAAGGGGAAAAAACAA
Source organism: Anolis carolinensis (assembly GCF_035594765.1). Taxonomy (NCBI): domain Eukaryota; kingdom Metazoa; phylum Chordata; class Lepidosauria; order Squamata; family Anolidae; genus Anolis; species Anolis carolinensis. The sequence continues at coordinate 48,394,775 of NC_085844.1, forward strand.
AAGCAAAATAAAACCATGAAAATCAAGATTGCACAAAGACATGAATGGTTAAATCTGCAATCATATATTTATTTGTTTTTAAACCACTCCTTTTAATTCGGTTGGACTGAGGGCAATTTTTCATTGACCAAAAAAGCGAGGCCAATCCAATGTACTGGACATTGGATTGGCCCAGCTTGGCTGTCTGACTGGGAACCAGAACCACCTTGGAGGTGACAGAGAGTCCTGGCTGCCCAGCCACTCTGAATATAGTTCAGCACCACTGAGCAGCCACACTGTAGGACCCCCCCCCCCCCCAATCCCCCTGCCATGGCTCTCACCAGCATCAGCATCTCTCACCGCCTTTCTCTCTTGCCGACTGGGAAAGGGAAAGTGAAAGGTCCCCCTTCCCTACACCCAACCCCCATAGCAAGGCTGTACTCTGGCCGATAGTAGCCAGAGTGTCTGTGAAATGGTAGGTGGGGATATCATGCTGGCAACAGCCATGATACTCAGAGAGGGGACTTCCCTCTCACATCCCTAGACTGTTTGAACCAGAAGAACATAGGATGTCAATCAAGAAGATAGCTGCCAATTCCAGCTAAGGCGTATGTGAAACATAACTGAATTTCATGTTTAGAATTGGGTCCCATCTCCAAAATATATCATCATTATGTGTATAATATCTACAATTGCAACAGCTGGAAAAAATTCAGAAGATTTTTGGTCCTGAGCATTTTGGATAAGGAATAATCAACTCACATTCGCATTTGGAGGAAACTGATGGCAAATCTCTGAGTAAATCCTATGAATAGAACTCTATAATAGGGTTGGCATATACTGGAGTTGATTTGAAGGTATGTGACAACATCAGCATGACCTTCTTGACCAGCAAAACTGCACTGGCATACGAGAACAAGAAAACAGAGGAAGAAGTGACATGGCAACAAAAGTCACATGATCACTTGTGCCACAACAATGAAGATGGTGGTGACACTGAAATTGATCTCTGCTAGGGCAGCTTCCTCTCTTAATGGAGACAGCTTTATCTTCTATCGCTCTGATACTGCTGTTGTATTACTAGAAACACAGTTTACGTAGAGATAATGATCAGTTGTACAGACATAAATCACTTACAGGATTCTGGTTTTTATAACATTTTTCCTTTTCTTTCTAATATTAGTCTTTCCTTCTTCCTCTTCACAACATTGAGTACTGTGCTTCTTGAGTATTAAAAAGAAAGATATAATTCTAGCTTGCATTTCTTTAAAATGAAAGATGGATTTCGGTGGAACATTAGTATGTAAACTAGAATAAATCCTATCAATGTCATATGCTGGAGTTTAAAATATTGAGCAGTGGGCAAGTTTGTTTTCTACTGCTCTGAAGCTTAGGACACAGAACAATGGATTCAATTTGTATGGAAAAAATCCACCTAAATATTAGGAAGAACTTCCTGATGTTAAAAACTCTTCAGCAGTGAAATACGTTGTCTTGAAGGACAGTGGAGTCTTCTTCTCTGGAGGTTTCTTGTGGTCTCTTCCAATTCTATGATTCCAGATTAAGGTTGAGTATCCCATATCTGAAATGCTTGGGACTAGAAGGATTTGGATTTTATATTGGTTTGGATTTTGGATTTTTTTTTTTATTTCCAGAATTTATACCCCGCCCTTCTCACCCAGGGGGACTCAGGGCAGCTTACAACAGTTGGCAACATTTAATGCCAAGAACATAATAATAAAACAAAAACAGTACATATAATCAATTAAAACTATAAAAATACATCATTAAAATACATTATAAAAATTAAAACATATGTAAATTAGATCCATTTGTCTAAAAACCTCATGCTTCAGCCTTCAATCGCACCATGTTGACGTTATCATATTACTCGTTAAAAGCTTGTGCACACAGCCATGTTTTCACAGACTTTCTGAAACCCAGAAGAGTTGGAGCTTGTCGGATATTTGTGGGGAGGGTGTTCCGCAGCCGGGGAGCCACCACCGAGAAGGCCCTGTCCCTTGTACCTGTATTTACATCTATATATATATAAAAGGATAAAAATATTTCGGCCTAGGACAAAACAACAAAACTACACATCCCAGAAACTCTAAACTTGGCAACACAACCCCTCATCCATGCCTCTATGTTCATACAACAAAAAGAAAAGAAAAATAAAGTCCTAATTAGAGGGAAAGGAATAATTGTTTTTTATCCAATTGCTGCCACTTACAAGGCTAAACTCTGCTCACTTGGTCTCCTAGCAACCTACTCAGCCCAGGGGATAGGCACAGTTAGGCCTAATGCCTCTTCCACACTGCCTATAAAATACAGATTATCTGATTTTAACTGGATTATATGGCAGTGTAGACTCAAGGCCCTTCCACACAGCTATATTACCCATTTATAATCTTATATTATCTGCTTTGAACTGGATTATCTTGAGTCCACACTGCCAGATAATTCACTTCAGTGTGCATTTTATACAGCTGTGTAGAAGGGCCTCATATAATCCAGTTCTAAGCAGATAATATAAGATTATAAATATACAGTAGAATCTCACTTATCCAACATAAACAGGCCGGCAGAACATTGGATAAGTAAATATGTTGGATAATAAGAAGGGATTCAGAAAAAGCCTATTAAACATCAAATTAGGTAATGATTATACAAATTAAGCACCAAACATCATGTTATACAACAAATTTGACAGAAAAAGTAGTTCAGTGATCAGTAATGCTATGTTGTAATTACTGTATTTACAAATTTAGCACCAAAATATCACAATGAATTTAAAACATTGACTACAAAAACATTGCCTACTAAAAGGCAGACTGCGTTGGATAATCCAGAACACTGGATAAGCAAATGTTGGATAAGTGAGATTCTACTGTAATATGAAATAATTACTGTGGTAATCCAGTCCAACCCAATTCTGCCATGGAGGACACAATCCAAGCACGCCCACAGATGGCCACCCAGCCTCATAATAATAATAATAATAATAATAATAATAATAATAATAATAATAATAATAATAATAATAATAATAATAATAATATCATACAATCATAAGGTTAGGAGACACCCCTAAGGATCATCCAGTTCAACTTCCTTCTACCATACAGGATGACACAGACCAAGCACTCCTGACAGATGGCCATCCAAGATCTGCACAATAATAATACAAATCGAATAATAGAATCAGACAGTTAGGAGAGACCCCTAAAGGCCATCCAGTCCAACCCAACTCTGCCATTGGATGATACAATCCAAGCACTCCCAACAGATGGCCACCCAGCCTCTCAATAATACTAACAACAACAACAACAACAACAACAACATACAATCCTAAGGTTTGGAGTGACCCCTAAGGATCATCCAGATCAACTTCCTTCTACCATGCAGGAAGACACAATCAAAGCATTCCTGACAGATGGCCATCCAGCCTCTACATAATAATGATGATGATGAAGATAATAATAATAATAATAATAATAATAATAATAATAATAATAATAATAGAATCCAAGAGTTTGGAGAGACCCCTAAGGGCCATCCAGCCCAACCCTTTCTACTATGCAGCAGGACACAATCCAAGCATTCACAATACATGGACAACGTATAAATACTATACAATACTACACAGGGACATAGACCCCCTCTACCCTCACCACTTTCACAGTACACAAACAACCAAATGCATACTAAACATAAAGACAACCATACAACAGACATTCAATGCCACCACTACCAACAAGTTCTCACCAACACCACCAGACAACCCCACAGCAACGCGTGGCCGGGCACAACTAGCATACCTATATAATGAGATATCTTGGAGATGGGACCTAGTCTAAACCTGAAATTCTTTTATGTTTCACATACACCCATATGCACACAGCATGAAGGTAATTTTATAGACAATATAGAATCATAGAATAGAATCATAGAATCATAGAATAGTAGAGTTGGAAGAGACCACATGGGCCATCTAGTCCAACCCCCTGCTAAGAAGCAGGAAATCGCATTCAAAGCACCCCCGACAGTTGGCCATCCAGCCTCTGCTTAAAAGCCTCCAAGGAAGGAGCCTCCACCACGGCCCCGGGGAGAGAGTTCCACTGTCGAACAGCTCTCACAGTGAGGAAGTTCTTCCTGATGTTCAGGTGGAATCTCCTTTCCTGTAGTTTGAAGCCATTGTTCCGTGTCCTAGTCTGCAGGGCAGCAGAAAACAAGCTTGCTCCCTCTTCCCTATGACTTCTCTTCACATATTTGTACATGGCTATCATGTCTCCTCTCAGTCTTCTCTTCTGCAGGCTAAACATGCCCAGCTCTTTAAGCTGCTCCTCATAGGGCTTGTTCTCCAGACCCTTAATCATTTTAGTCGCCCTCCTCTGGACGCTTTCCAGCTTGTCAACATCTCCCTTCAACTGTGGTGCCCAAAATTGGACACAGTATTCCAGGTGTGGTCTGACCAAGGCAGAATAGAGGGGGAGCATAACTTCCCTGGATCTATTCCCCTATTGATGCAGGCCAGAATCCCATTGGCTTTTTTAGCAGCCGCATCACATTGTTGGCTCATGTTTAACTTGTTGTCCACGAGGACTCCAAGGTCTTTTTCGCACACACTGCTGTCAAGCCAGGCGTCCCCCATTCTGTATCTTTGATTTCCATTTTTTCTGCCGAAGTGAAGTATCTTGCATTTGTCCCTGTTGAACTTCATTTTGTTAGTTTTGGCCCATCTCTCTAGTCTGTCAAGATCGTTTTGAATTCTGCTCCTGTCTTCTGGAGTGTTAGCTATCCCTCCCAGTTTTGTGTCGTCTGCAAACTTGATGATCGTGCCTTCTTTAATCTTTAATACTTCAGTGTGTGAAACAAAGTCTGTGTATCATCAGGATACAAAGGTATCACTCTTTCAGGCCCCTTCCACACAGCTGTATAAAATCCATATTGAAATGGATTATATGGCTGCGTGGACTCAGATCATCCAGTTCAAAGCAGATATTGTGAATTATCTCCCTTGATTATTTGGCTGTGTGGAAGGGCCCCGAATCACCCATGGGGACAATTTCAGATTTCAAAATTACAGATAAGGGATGTTAAAACTTGTAATTTATTATACAATCAACTTTTTTAGTTTGTATTTTACAAAAGGTAACAACTCTGAAATGACCATCTTCCTCTGTTTTTACACATTGGATTTAACTTGCAGCTATCTTATTAACACTTTATTATTGCCGTGTTTAACATTCAGTTCCTCCACAAAGCATACCAGCTTCTCCTGCACAATAATAACAAAACACATTTTCCACAGAGGCTTGCAGGCTAGATGCTAGACAGATGTGCCTGATTTCACCATCTCTTCTAGAAAGGATAGATGGCTGATGTATTCACAGAAGATTCATCTGAAGCATCATGAAATAAAAAGGACGGAAAATATAATATTCACAATTAAGATTTTTAATGAATTGCCTTGTTAATCCATACAGTGTATGCATGTTGCAAAATTTCCAGGCTTAATTAGTATACTTGGTGATTATGTTTATTTCCTGATGTACACACTGATTAAGCATTGTCCATACGCTGAAGCTTGAAGCTGAATCAGTCTATAAAGTAGCACCTTGTTTTGTAACTGGAGACTCAAAATGCAAATAGATCAACTTATGTAAAATTAAATTATCTCTAATAGAACCCATTTGGCTTGAGCAGCTGGTGTCACTTTATAAACAGAGTTCTCTTGTTATGTGGAATAAAGGGCTTCTGTTGACAGATGCTTATATACTTTTAAATGAGACATGCAGAGGGTAAAAACATCTCTCAAGTAATGTTTAAGAATGAGCCTTAAGGAAATGAAGAAAAGAAAAAAGTGAATAAAGTTAGCTAATGGTTTTCACAGATCTTCATATTGTAGGTACAAGATCAGCTAGCACCGTGCAATGGTATGACTTGAAAAGGAGTATTTTAAAATGGGTGATGTATATATTTTTGTAAACAATTCTTGCTACTTCAACTGGCTAGTGGCTACATAATGTCGAATTACTCTAACCATGTATACATTCCAAAGCTTTTAGTCATAGAGTATGATAAATTTATTTTCTCTCTCCACTGTAGCATATTGCCATCAGAGAAACTATAAGTATTTCTGAAGGCTCCATTTCATTTTATGTGTGGGGGAGAGAGTAATGTTCTCAAACTTCAGCTTACTCTGAAAGATAAAATCAAAGAAAACTGAGATTCCAGGCATGATATTTCTAGAAGAACTTGAGGATAAAGGCTAAACAGAGTACTGGAAGTGGCTCTGCGTATCATAACCACACAGAAAAACACCCAACCTATAGGACAAGATAGTTTAACTGTATATTCTTGTATAAATCATAATTGTATCTTCTTTTCTTCAAAGGCTAGATTCTTGTACATGAATTACTTGCTTTTTGTCTCACCACAATAAAGTGGGTGCAATGGTATGTTGTAAGGTAAAGGTAAAGGTTTCCCCTTGACAAAGTAATAATAATAATAATAATAATAATAATAATAATAACTTTATTTTGTATCCTGCCTCCATCTCCCCGAAAGGACTTGGGGCGGCTCACATGGAGACTAACCCAGACAACAACAGATTAAAATACAACCAATAAAAACATGAACGACTCTTGGGGGGGGGGGGTTCATCTCAATTTCTAAGCCGGAATTGTCCATAGACACCTCCAAGGTCATGTGACCGGGATGACTGCATGGAGCACAGTATCTATTGATTTACTCACATTTGTATGTTTTTGAACTGCTAGGTTGGTAGAAACGGGTTAACAGTGGGAGCTCATCCTGCTCCCGGATTCAAACCACTGACCTTTCAGTCAGCAAGTTCAGCAGCTCAACGGTTTAATCTGCTGCACCACTGGGGACTCCATGGTATGTTGTAATCTATGTAAAATATGCAGACAACTGGTGAGAACCATTTGTTGAAAATGGTGATATAAAAACCCCATGGTGCTTTAAGAGTCAACCTCATACAAGTCATTAGGACATAATACATAGGTCATAACTGCAGTAGAGAGAAAAAAGAAATATTGGTTTATAATGTGGCCAATACTGAGGACAGTAGAAATAAAGAAAGGGAGAGGTAAACATTTTGAAATATATTGAGCTACAACTGGAAATTCAGTCCCTCAGGGAAAAGGAAACAACTGTGGTTCCATAGTGATAGCTGCTCTGGGAACAGTTTCCAATGGACTGACGAAACACGTGTACTCAACAGTTAAGATCCAAATAGCACAATTTAAACAGTGATACTGCTTTGAGTGTGCCATATCTGATGATACCTCACTGATTCCTAGATTCTTAGTTAGAAATCGAATCAATGATGGTACAAAACACAAGTTGGTAACATCTTCTAGAGTCTAGACCATGAAAGTGTTATATAATCAGGATGTTGTTGGTGATTGTTCTTTTATTGACTAATGGAATGTCATGGCTGAGAAGAAAAGTTAAATGTTTTTAGAGAAGTAAACTCATGAGCTTAAATGTGATGTAATATTACTGGAGGTAAACTTTGTTCAAGCAGTAGCCTGTTTGTGCTTGGGTTTTCTAGGCACAACTTGAACAATCAGTTGCATAACTGGGAGCTATGCTGGGCTTCCTACATAGTTCTAAACTTTGGTAGGTTTCTATCATCCCAGTGACGTTATGCTACTGAATGGTGTCAATTACTAAAAAAAGAATTTTCTCCTCTGTTGTAATACTGTCCTCGTAGGACTTCCTTTTAAACAAATTTTAGAAAAGCAGTGTGGTAATTTTGCATGGTCTTCTGTTGAGAAATGTAGAAATAGATGCTTCAGAATGAGATATATTCAAATACAAAGGAAATCTTCATGTAGTTGAGAATACGCATAAACAAGCTAATCATGTTAAATCAGAATACAGTTTACATACAGATGCTTTCTCTATGGACTCTCCATTATAAGCCCAGAGAAAGGAAAAATAGCCAGCACTCATTCCAGACTGAAATGAAAACAGCCAAAATCATTCTAGCATAAAGTGAAAGGACAATACACAGCAAGCAAACTAAATCCAAATGTGTTTAAATTGATGCTGTTGTTTGCATAGGCTTTTCAAATGGTCTTTGCAGAAATGGGGGACAAATAATGAAAATAAGGGCATAGTTCCAAGAGAATGCAAAGCTTTAACCCCCTCACACAACTTTTAATATATTCTTGCTGTTGTGCTGTGCAAAGTGGAAAGATGGCTCTCTCCCTACATTGTGTAGTCTGGTCATTGACGGGAGACAATGAAAAAAATGGGCAATTTGTCTGCTCTTTGTCTAAAGCTGCTTTGAAACGTACATTGAATCACACCCATTGGCAAGGTGGTAAGGTGCCGAAACTGGCTTGCCTAGCCCGTCTCAGAAGCATGTGTGAAAAGGGCTAAATACAGCCATTTGGATTCTGAAGCATTGGATGAATACTGCTGAGAATCTGGCATTGCCTGTTATTGTCATTGGAATTTTTTTAAAAACAACAACCCATATATTGCCTACAATGTGTAGTAAGAAATTTACTACAAACACACCAGATGCAAATTTCCAGTTCATATCCTTCCAAAGGAAACTTGCCATTTAAAAGTTCTTACACTGTACATAAAATGAGTCTGCAGACTAAAAAAAGGCAATAAATGGAAGGTGTACTAACAACAGGGAATGTATTTTCTCCAGTGGTGGAATTTCCTCAGTGGCACATGTTTCACTAACTGTACTCTTAAATGGCCAGTCCCAAAACAAAGCATGGCTACATAGAAAGAGAAGAGGTGAGGAAAATAATGTACTGTGACAAATTATCTATGATTATTTATAGGAGGGCCATGTTTAAATACATGTTAAGCATGTTATCTATCTTAATATTTTAAAAAGTGGTGGACCATAATATATGTTCGAAGGGTATATAAAAACAAAATATATATGTATGCTTACTGTTTTGAACTCCTTTGAGCAATGATGAATATGTAATGAATATGTAATGAATCGGATTGAAAAGATAATAATTTTGTTGGGAGTTTTAGTTAATCCTGTATGAATACATTTTACAATTGGATTTATTCATTGATTTTATTTGATTCTGTAGAAATGAATTCTGTATTGATTTGTCTCCTGTCTATATTCTAATATGGAACCCAAGTCAGACTATACTGTAAGAGGGACCACAATGTTGCTAAAACAACATTTTAAAATACTCTCCAGCATGGGAAGGTATCTGTAAGTGGTTTGTATTCTGCTGAGCTGATTTTGTTGAGCAATATGGTTTACATTTGGGATTTACTGCAGCACATTAAAAAGTTTAACTTGGATTTTACCCCAACTGTACTTGATGAGCTTTGCTGGCCATAACTGGCACTTCAGTGTGCATTAGCAGTGTACATTTTGTAGACTATATGGTCAGAGCAGATGTGCCCCACGACAGCAAAATTGCTAAAGATTTACATCTGGGTATACAGTATCAAGGTAAGCTGTAGTGGCTCAGAGGCTGGATGCAGTCATCTCTAAGGAAATGTGTGATGATGTATACAGAGATATAAGTCATAGAGGGGAACGTTTTGTCTATAAATTGTATGATAATACCTATATTGCTGAAAAAATAATAAATATATTGATTAAGTTATACCCCCTTCCCCAAATCTTGAGTTTGCAGCTTGGGTGCACTCCTGAACTCAGATCTGAGCCTGGATGGCCAGGATTCTGGCCATGAATTCATTTCTACAGTTAAAACTAGTGTGGCAGCTACACTTGTTCCTTGCAAAGTCATATCTGGTTATGGTAAGATATGGTTTGATTACACCCTGTTTAAACTAATTACATTCTGCTTGAGGTATTGTGATGTGTTCTATGAGGGGCTGCCATTGGAACCTGACATTGGAACCTGGAATCTTCAGAAGCTCCAAAGTGCTATGGCTAGGTTGCTGACTGGGGCTGATTATAGACATTATGTGAAACAGGTTTACTGGCTACTAGTCAATTTTCAGGCAGACTTCAAAGAGTGGGCTTTGACTATCTGAAAAACCATATCTCCCTATATATGCTGGTACAAGCTTTAAGATTTCCATGGAAGGGTTTAGTGTTCCTTGCCTAAGAAAAACCTATGAAATTCATGGGGCAGACAACTTGAAAGTGGTTTGCTATATTTGGAATTGTTTACTGGAAAATATATTTTAAGTATGTTTTAGCATTTTAACTGTTTTTAGTCAAATAATATTGTTTATTTTTTTTAAAAAAATCTTATAAACTAATGCTTTATTTAGCTTCTTTTAAAATAATCATAAACATTGAATCTTGCCTTGAGAAATTCATAAATAATAAGTAAATAAATAAATGCTGTATAATTATTGCATGCATGGACAAGTGAGTGTTTTAACTCAAATATGCATCACATAATAATCTTATTGTGAATCTTGTTTGCTGGAATGTACATTTTGGAATAATTCATCCTCTTCCTTATCCTTCATATAATTCTGGAACTGTAAGACATGACATCTCTACTGATGAGGCTTGGAGCTATCCAGCAAAGCAAAGAGCAAGCAGCAGGAAGAGATTGTGAAAGAGGCAGTGAACTGTCCAACCAAGTCACTAGCTCTTGAAACCAACAGTTATTGTAGATTAGATCCTGAAACTATGTTTTCTGAATGGAATGTACCAGAACATACATGCAATCCACTTAAACATTTCCCCCATATCTTGTCAGAGTCATCCCATTCATATTTCATTTTAAATGTTCTTATATGTTGAACTGAATATTTTGATCTGTATATATGTTTCTCTCATTACATATCTAATACACATAATTTATTGAAGATGCTTTACAATGTTTAGTTGTTGATAGTTGACATCAAATCACCTTTACTTATAGCAACCTTATACATGAGAAAAATTATATACGTGAAATATCAATTGTTATGTTGTTGATTGGCATTCTACTCTCATGCAAGAATAGGACATGGCCCAAAAGGAAAAAGAAACTTTAGAAAAAAGTTATTTACTGGCTAAAAAATAATATTTTATATTTGAAAAACTATTTGATATAGTAAAATCAAGGAATGCAGCCTAGGGCAATCCATTCAGATGAGGGGAACTAGGCAGGCAATAAGATGGGTAGGATGATTCCCAATGATTCAGATTAATTTTACAGGGTAACATATTTTATTGTTATATTCCTGCATCACATCTAATTTCTGTCATCACTTTTGCAGTACATTTCTATCTATCTCCCTTTTATGTCAATTCTAGGACTCACGCTTGTTTTCCAGCTTTTTTACCTTTTGTTGTTGTTGTTGTGTGCCTTCAAGTCATTCCCAACCTGTGGTGATCCTTAGGCAAATCTATCACAGGGGTTTCTTGGCACGATTTGTTTGGGGGGGGGGGGGGGTTGCCATTGGCTTCCTCTGAAGATGAGAGAGTATGATTTGCTCAAAGTCACTAAGGGGGTTTCATGACTGAGCAGAAACTCAAACCCTGTTGTCCAGAGTCAAAATCAAATATTTAAACCACAACAATACTCTGGCTTCCTATTTTATTGTCTTCTATATTTTCTCATTCCAGCCTAGTTTTCCTACATTTTCCCCAGTGATCTGCACTAGGCTGGACACACAATGGGGTAAAAAAATGAAATCTTTTGATAGTACACAGTCTTGAGACTGACATCAGCCGCATTATCTTTGATACTTTGTGTCCTAAATAAACAAAAAATGGATGATGAGTTCTAAAAGAAACAGAACCAGTGGGACTCCAAGCAGCTCTACTGATCATAATCTCTGAGTTTCACAAAAATTGTAGACATCACAGAAAATGTTGTTCATTCTAATTTTGGATTCAGAAGATTCTTCCAAATAAAATGCTCAGAGGTTCAAGTCCCTCACACTGCCTTAAAAGAATCATCTAAAGTGCAGGTTCACCAGGAGTACCATCAGCCCACTACACTCAACAGCTGTTACCTTTAATCAAATCAATGGTTTTATGGATGTAAGTAGGACTTGACCTAATCACCGTCATTACAGTCCATTGAGCTCAGAAACTGTACAACCAAAACATCTAGGAGTTACGATTCTATCTCACAATCTTACTGTTTCAGCTACCTAAAATCTTTCTCTCAGTTTCATCTCTGTCTCTTTGTTGTACAATGATATCTTGAGTTAAGAGTTTAATTTGTTCCATGACTGATCTCTTAACTCAAATTTCTTTTATCTCAAAGCAAATTTCCCAACTGAAATGCATTGAAATGCTAATAAACTATTCTGGCCCCCTGACCCCCCCCCCATTTTTGTTATGTGTTTTTAAATAAGAAAATGTACTTTATAAATAACAAATAATTATAATAGGGACAATAAAAAAGAAAGATCAACTTTATAATGGCAGAAGCACAAAGTTGTAGCAAGGAAGCACAAAGCACAAAGAACAAGTGAAGAGGCAGAAGCATCATTTTCTTCATACTGTACTCATTCCAGCCTCCCTCCCTCTCTTGCTCCCCTGCCCCCTTAATGAAGTCAAACATACCTGGAATAAAAACCACACAAAATCTAACCCAAAGTTCCTCAAAGTGGACAAGAGCAAAGCAGAAAGCAAGAGGCACGAGGCATGGAGACTGCTCACTTGAAGCCCTAAAGTCCTGTAGTCTCGTGCTAGTGCTCCCTTTGGTGCTAGCACTTAACTCCAAGTGAAACCCGGGCTGAGTGATGTCTTTTAACTCAAACACTCTTAAGTTGAGACCCTCTTAAGTTGAAGTTCCACTGTAGTTGTTTTGATTATATTAAATGTGCCTTGTTTACCAACATTTTCTGTCAATTAGGAAGAAGGGCTAAACATGTTGGTAATAAATCTGATTTGCTGCTGCTGTTGCCATTATCATTAGCAGTAGTATTAGCCTGGTTTGACTTGCTCCAGCAATGATAAATATGATTCAGCATAAGTGGTAAGAAATGGTTCCTTTCATCTCCTTCCATCCAACCATCTCATTCACATCCTCGAAATTTGCTTTTATTTATTTATTTATATATTTACTGTATTTCTATACTGCTTTTCTCACCCCTGGGGAGACTCAAAGCGGTTATCTTAAGGGCTGGGGATAATGGAAGAAGAGGGGAAAGAGAAAATTTAATAAATGAAATACTCTTTTTTTTTACAATATCAGACATCATCTGTGAATATGTTGAAATGTACCTATATGAAAGGAATGAGGAGCAATACAAATTCTACTATTTTCTAGAAACTCCTTCTTCCAGAAAAGCTAACAGTGAGCTTCTCTCCATTTGTATTTACTTGAGTTACCTTGATGGAGATCTTCCTTCCCCAGTAAACATATATTTTACTGCTTATCTATTAATCAATCATTACTGTGAACTCATTCAATAAACACAGTAGCAGTTACTTCATTAACATGCTTGATTAGAGTAAGACATTTTAGTAGCATGGATGAAAATTAAGTTTGGAATATCTTGCTTCCAAATAATGAACTTATATTTACTTATCCTTCCAGAACTTATGCTTATTTATCTTTCTAAGGCACTGGTTCTCAACCTGTGGGTCCCCAGATGTTTTGGCCTTCAACTCCCTGAAACTTTAACAGCTGGTAAACTGGCTGGAATTTCTGGGAGTCCAAAAGACCTAGGAACCCACAGGTTGAGAATCACTGTTCTAAGGGCTTATTTATAAGTCATTTCTTATCTGCCCTATTTTCCTTTTTGTCATCACCCCTCCTTTTTAAAAATATATATCTATATATATAAAAGAGTGATGGCATCACGGCAACTCACAAAACAACAAAAGTACAGGCCCTGCAACCTCGAAATTTGACAACACAACCCATCATCCATGCCTCCAGGTTGATACAACAAAAAGAAAAGAAAAACAAAGTCCTAATTAGAGGGAGAGCAATAATTTTTTTTATCCAATTGCTGCCAGTTTAGAGGGCTAATCTCTGCCCACTTGGTCGCCTAGCAACCAACTCCTAGCAAGCCAAGGGACAGCCAGGGTTCAGTTAGGGGACAGGCAGACTTAGGCTATCTAATTTGCACTGGATTATATGGCAGTGTAGACTCAAGGCCCTTCCACACAGCTATATCACCCATTTATAATCTTATATTTATCTGCTTTGCACTGGATTATCTTGACTCCACACTGCCATATAATCCACTTCAGTGTGCATTTTATCCAGCTGTGTAGAAGGGACCTCATATAATCCAGTTCTAAGCAGATAATATTATCAATAAACAGTAGAGTCTCACTTATCCAACATAAACAGGCCGGCAGGATAAGTGAATATGTTGGATAATAAGAAGGGATTAAGGAAAAGCCTATTAAACATCAAATTAGGTAATCGTTATACAAATTAAGCACCAGAACATCATATTATACAACAAATTTGACAGAAAAAGTAGTTCCATGCACAGTAATGCTATGTAGTAATTACAGTAGAGTCTCAATTATCCAACACTCGCTTATCCAATGTTCTGGATTATCCAATGCATTTTTGTAGTCAATATTTTCAATATATTGTGATATTTTGGTGCTAAATTCATAAATACAGTAATTACTACATAGCATTACTGTGTATTGAACTACTTTTTCTGCCAAATTTGTTGTCTAACATGATATTTTGGTGCTTCATTTGTAAAATCATAACCTAATTTGATGTTTAATAGGCTTTTCCTTAATGCCTCCTTATTATCCAACATATTCGCTTATCCAATATTCTGCCAGCCCGTTTATGTTGGATGAGTGAGACTCTACTGTACTGTATTTACAAATTTACCACTAAAATATCACAATGAATTTAAAACACTGACTACAAAAACATTGATTATGAAAAGGCAGACTGCGTTGGATAATCCAGAACATTGTATAAGTGAATATTGGATAAGTGAGATTCTACTTTAATATGAAATAATTACTCGGATAGAATAATGCAGAACAATATAATCTCTAAAACCAGGACAGTAAATAAACAGGGGAATTCCACACAGGAAACAATCAGGGCCAGCTAACACCTCCCAACAAAGTATTCCCATCATCAAAGTCTGGCAAATCCTGTTTTCTCAGGGCCACAGACTGTAGAAGCACATAAAATATCGCAAACAACACCACTCTGAAAACAAGGGAATTCCAAACAGGAAAGAATCAGGGCCAGCTAACACCTCCCAACAAAAAATTCACTCAGGGAGGAAACAGCCAGGCTTTAAAGCTGCAAGGCCATTACATCCTAATCATTTTCCTAATTGCAGCATTCATACTTGCATCCAACAGGAAAAAAAAAACCATTCAGAAATATTGTATATTCACAACCTTTAGGAAATAATATCCCCTGATGGCGCAGCGTGTTAAAGCGCTGAGCTGCTGAACTTCTGGACCGAAAGGCCACAGGTTTGAATTGGGGGAGCGGAGAGAGCCCCCACTGTTAGCCCCAGCTTCTGCCAACCCAGAAGTTCAAAAACATGCAAATGTGAGTGCATCAATAGGTACTGCTCCGGCGGGAAGGTAACGCCGCTCCATGCAGTCATCCCACATGACCTTGGAGGAGTCTACGGACAACGCCGGCTCTTCGGCTTAGAAATGGAGATGAGCACCAACCCCCAGAGTCAGACATGACTGGACTTAATGTCAGGGGAAAACGTTTACTCTTTACCTTAACTACCACCAATTCCTCAATACTTTATTTCCCATACCACCATATTTCGCCACAGCAACGCGTGGCCGGGCACAGCTAGTATATATATATATTCTTTTAGGTGTTACTTTTGTCTGGGCCTGTTGGTTGAATTCTCCTTTTAAAACATACTTATGAAGCACCAGGATGTAACTGGTCTTGGTGTAAGGCAGCATCTTGTGTTCTTCCTTAACATGCTGTGTTTCAGTTACTTATTGCTTGTGGGAAAAGATCTAGCTCTTTAGCATTAGGTATGATTAACTAATTGTGTAACTTTTAACAGAGTTATATTTCAGAGATCTATGTAGGTCTAGGAATAAGTCAAGATGGTAAGAATCTCTCTGCTGAAATTTTACGGCCCCTGAAATCACCCCAACGGTGGGATTTGGAGTCAGAAATAGGTTTTGTTGCTCACTCTTAAAGAATACTCAATAAGATGGAGAATGTGTACTTGAAGGCTAGTGCAGTCTTCATTCCCAGACTAGGCTGGCCCAAGAATATTTTATTGCCTTAGACAGAGCAACATATAGCATTATCCAGTCAACCACCCAAGTACATAATACTTAAAGCATTACAGTAAACTTTCCATAACTTGGCATTTGAGGCAGAAAATCCTCCCAACACATCTTTGTCCTGGTACACCACATGCCATTGTCCTGCTAAAAGGTGATTCCCACTCAAAATGCTCTTTGCTAAAAAAGGAAATTGTTGTCAACCAAAATGGTAGTTTATCTTCTATGATATGTGTCCATAAAGTGGAATAGTGACATTGTTTTTTGTTAGGAAAGGCAGGGATGGTGTGGGGATCAAACTCCCCTTTATGCCAGCTACTTTATTCTTTTTAACAACAACAACAACATGAAGATGTGATCCTTCATATACCATATCCTCTAGTTTGCCTCTTAGGAACTTGCAATTAGTCTGAACATAGAAGAAATGCTGTTAGTTGGAAAGAAAGGGACTTGGCAAAATAATCAATTCAGAAGGTATCTAACAGTCAATTAATTAGCTGAAGCAGTGCCTGATTTAGGACAAATGAAGTTAAGTTATGAGGCCCCTTTCTTGGGCCCTGAAGGAGGTAGCCTCGATAGGCCTACACTGTCTACCTTGTGACACACTCCCATAAATTATCAAGATGCCCCCCCCCCCCCCGCGAATGGGACTCTGCGCTCAGTGTATACATTTACTGGTCCATGAATTATCCCTCTGCTTCCTTGTGACACATCACTGTCTCAGGCATCTCTGAGAGTTTTCTCCCACATTTCCTAATGGAAAGTCTAGGTTTTGAGCTTGAGAGCTCATGTGTAGTAATTAAGCCCTGGCATATGTTGCTGTATCTGTACAAAGGTGAGAAGCAGGAAGGCAGTAGAAACCTTCTGGATGACTACAGCACCTCTATCATAAACCTCTTTGCTTTCTACTTTGTAGACTTAATCTAAGCGAGGAAAGAAAGTGGAGGGAACCATCCCCCTTCATTCCTTACTGTCTTTCCCTGTCTTCTAGGATAGCCTCCCATCCCAAGTGGTTTCCTTTTGTCATTCCAGCCTAGTTTTCCTACATTTCATTTCTTACAGTCCTTTCGCCCGCTTCCTCTTCATGTTTTTCAACGAAGAGTCGGTAACACCCAACTCCTCCAAAGCCACTCTGGGCTCAGTTTCTCCACTTTGCTGAAACAGAGCCCCATGGAGTCCTGCATCATGTGATGGGCTCTATGGGGGTCCATTTCAGCAAAATGAGGAAATGGGGAGAAGACTGTGTTTAATAAGGTCCTACGTGGCTGTGGAATTGGTACATCTGATAGGGTTTAAGTTTCCAGTCCCCATTTACCATCTGTGTAGCACAGACTGAGTTTTACCTGGTAGGGTTGTTGCAATGACAGTACTTTTCCTCTCTACTATTTCCTATTGAACTACTGCATGGTTCACAGTGTTGGACTTCATAGTTTACTTACTATTGTTATCATCTGTCCTCCTCTGTGTAACCTTCTGGCTACTCCAATTACATAAAATCTACTCCTGCCACATCATAGAACAACGGTATTCTTGTAGTGTCCTCATGCCCACCTATAAAAGAGCATTATTATTCTCCCAGCAGGAACTGAACCTGGAAGACCTATGGATTATCCATATATATGTTCAACCCATTGGCCCATGGATCTGGCTAAGTATTTTAATTAGAATGGCAGGGCTTCTTTATCTTTCTGAAACTGGCAATTTGCCTTACAAATTGTTTGCCAACTGTCTTTATTTATGATACCCCAGGTGACTGTTTTTTGTACAGAAAGAAATTTGAGTGAGCCATTTCAGTGATGTGAGAGGACGTTGAGTTTAAAGTTTGACACTTACTAATTAATTGTGATACTTTATTTTAATATATCTGCATCAGCTTTGTTTTTGTGATAATAACTTTCAAGCTTCACCCATTATATCTCCACAGATAAGAAATTAGAATTAGTAAAAGGAGTGGTTTGAGGATTGGGCTATGATTCTGGTGAGCAGGATTCAAATACTCACTTGGTCCTGAAACCCACTGGTGGACACTGCACAAATCACACACTCTCAGCCTCAGAGGATGCCAAAACGCTACTAAATAAATCTTTTCAAGAAACCCTGCTTTAGGGTACTTGCTATAGGTCTGAAATGACCTGAAGGCAAATAACAAAAACAGAAAAGAGGTAAAGTTTTTATTTAATCATTAATGTTCTTGAAATAGTCTTTTTGGAGAGAAAGAAGCAGCTGCGTGAATGTTTGAAAACCACATTTATCATATTTTTCTCTTGCTTTCTGTTTCTACATTTAGCTCCGTCTTTCAATTTCTTAAAAAATAAAAATAAAAAACTGATTCCTGTATGGATCTCAGCAAAGTTTTCTGGAACAGATGGGGCAGTTCGCGAAAATGTTTGGTGTAGAGTAGAGGAGGTTTATCTGGATGCAAGCTCTTTCAAGATGCTCTTCCTGCTTGCTGGTTTTTAATCTTTTAATCCTGGAATTAACTAAACTATCATATTCTCATCATGAACTAAAAGAAGTGGTTTCAAATATATGTCCTAAACGTAATTTACCAGCCTTGTAAAATAACAAAGATGACAGCTCAAGAAGTAGTAGTAGTTTTTCACAATCTGGGGGAAGTAGGCTTTGGCTGAAGGACCTGCAGGGACATGTAAAATTTATTAGCTCTTTAATACTCTATCTCATTTAATTAATTAATAACTTATTTGTGAATGAAATTAATGCTAGAATTCCAACTTAAGTCAATTACTTTAGTTAAAAATAAATTTAATTAAGTTGCTGCTTTCCATTAGAACATGTCTAAAGTAATTGATAATTTTGTTGATTTTAACTAGTGAATTGTCATCATGCCCCCCCCCCCCCCAGCACAGTGGGATGGAAAGGGTGAATCTGGCTGCCATTAGGCACTAGTATTTTTTGTGCCATGATAACTCTGGAAGAATATTATGAATGGGACCTAATTGTGCCATTTGACAGATGTGAAGACACCCATTTGTGGAACTAAGAAAAGGGACAGTTCCCCTTCTCTGAATACAGTTGCCAGCATCCCCTCAGAATTGCTCTGGAAGGCTAGGAGATTCCATGGATCAATGCTTGCAGTCAAAGTCTGAAGAACAGGTGAGGGGAAAGGCCTGGTCATGTTCTAGTTGATGCCCTATGGCTTGGTGATGGATATAGGTCTACATCAAGGTGTACCAAGATACTAAGAAGAAACTATGGGAAGAAACATGGATACCACATGCATAGAAATCACATGCATACTACCCTGAGAGAAGTTCCATCCATACTACAGCTTGTAGTGGCAGAAGAAAAGATGGAGGAAAAGGAGGAAACTGTGCTTAATTGGTAAGGCATTCTTAAAAATAATCTCAATTGCTAAAGAGGCTTACTGAAATGCAGAAACATGGGGATCAAGACCAGCATCTCATTGGTGTACTTCATTGACATAACCAAATGGAGACCGGTGAGAAAAGGTGGTGGATGCTGCCCCATGAAGAAAAGCAGTTGTGAAATTGATAGCATATTTTACTTATCTCATCTCACTACTTTGTGGCTTTAAAAAAGTTTTTGCCATAGGAACTAGATCAGAACACTGAGACATTTAGACCAGTATTTTCATTTCTGACTAGCTGTGTCTCTCCAGGTTTTGGGAATTATTCTTTTCTAGCTCCTACCATAGATCTCTGCTATTTATGGTAGCATCCTATTCAAGCAGAAACCAGTTGCAGCTGTGCTTATCTTATGAAATCAGATGAAATCAATTATATTCAGGGTGGTATTGCCAAGGAAAAAGCTCTTGATGCTTGAAGTGGCAGCAACAAATACAAACAAAAAAGGAAACAAATTTTGTGCACACTGGATGCTGACCAGTAAGTTCTGCTGACCTATAACTTCCCTTTATTGTTTTAAAATAATGTCATAATCACACTAAATCTTCCCGTTTTTGCCCCTCTCGTGATTCTGACTTCCCCCACCTTCTTAGAGATATAAACATTGTCATTTGACTACATTCTTCTAATTAGCACATAACAATGATACTGACGTCCTCTCCACTACACAGACACTGTGGGTACAAGATCTTACACTCATGCCATGATAAATTTCTAAATAGGGGATGGCATTGATGGTTAACTATTTACAAGGGAAAATATTGGTCCAAATTCACACCCTTCATGAAAGAGAATGACCATCTTTTTCCTGATAAGTAGGTTCATTACAATATGTTCAGAATGTGTTACTATACACTGGTTCTTCGTATATGGCTTACTCTACACTGTAGAAATAATAAGAGTCTGGCACCACTTTAACTGGCTTTGCTCAATGCCATGGAATCCTGGGAGTTATAGTTTGTGAGGTGCCCATACTATTTGGTGGAGAAGGCTAAAGGGCTTGCAAAACCATAACGTTCATTATTCCATAGCATTGAGCCATGACAGCATTAATACTATAGTGTAGATGTATCTGATATCTTTTCACATTCCAGTTCAGGCCATATCCCTTCTGTTTG